>NC_091182.1:33760321-33767821 GCF_040958095.1 Procambarus clarkii
AAGAACCATTTGTTCGACCATTCCTTCAGCTTGTCTAGGTCTTCTTGAAGCCTCAAACAGTCCTCTTCTGTTTTAATCCTTCTCATAATTTTAGCATCGTCCGCAAACATTGAGAGAAATGAATCGATACCCTCTGGGAGATCATTTACATATATCAGAAACAAGATAGGACCGAGTACAGAGCCCTGTGGGACGCCACTGGTGACTTTACGCCAATCGGAGGTCTCACCCCTCACCGTAACTCTCTGCTTTCTATTGCTTAGATACTCCCTTATCCACTGGAGCACCTTACCAGCTACACCTGCCTGTCTCTCCAGCTTATGTACCGGCCTCTTATGCGGTACTGTGTCAAAGGCTTTCCGACAATCCAAGAAAATGCAGTCCGCCCAGCCCTCTCTTTCTTGCTTAATCTTTGTCACCTGATCGTAAAATTCTATCAAGCCTGTAAGGCAAGATTTACCCTCCCTGAACCCATGTTGGCGATTTGTCACGAAGTCCCTTCTCTCCAGATGTGTTACCAGGTTTTTTCTCACGATCTTCTCCATCACCTTGCATGGTATACAAGTCAAGGACACTGGCCTGTAGTTCAGTGCCTCTTGCCTGTCGCCCTTTTTGTATATTGGGACCATATTCGCCGTCTTCCATATTTCTGGGAGGTCCCCCGTCTCCAGTGACTTACTATACACTATGGAGAGTGGCAAGCAAAGTGCCTCTGCACACTCTTTCAGTACCCATGGTGAGATCCCATCTGGACCAACAGCCTTTCTAACATCCAGATCCAGCAGGTGTCTATTGACCTCCTCTCTCGTAATTTCGAACTCTTCCAAGGCCGCCTGGTTTACCTCCCTTTCTCCTAGCACAGTGACCTTACCTTGTTCTATTGTGAAGACCTCCTGGAACCTCTTGTTGAGTTCTTCACACACCTCTCTGTCATTCTCTGTATACCTGTCCTCGCCTGTTCGAAGTTTCAATGCCTGTTCTTTCACTGTTGTTTTCCTTCTGATGTGACTGTGGAGTAGCTTTGGTTCGGTCTTGGCTTTGTTTGCTATATCATTTTCAAAAATTTTCTCTGCTTCTCTTCTCACCCTGACGTACTCATTCCTGGTTCTCTGGTATCTCTCCCTGCTTTCTGGTGTTCTGTTATTCCGGAAGTTCCTCCACGCCTTCTTGTTCAGTTTCTTCGCTTCCATACATGCCCTATTATACCATGGATTCTTTTGTTGCTTCTCGGATTTTTCCCTTTGGGCCGGGATGAACCTGTTTACTGCCTCCTGACACTTTTGGGTAACATAGTCCATCATACCCTGTACAGACTTATCTCTGAGGTCTGTGTCCCAAGGTATTTCACTTAGGAAACTTCTCATCTGTTCATAATTCCCCTTTCGGTATGCCAGCCTTTTGATTCCTAGTTCTTTTTTGGGGGAGATAAGTCCCAGCTCTACCAGGTACTCAAAGTTCAATACACTGTGGTCACTCATTCCCAAGGGCGCTTCCATCTTAACTTCCCTTATATCCCACTCATTTAGGGTAAATATCAAATCAAGCATTGCTGGTTTATCTTCTCCTCTCATTCTTGTTGGTTCTTTGATGTGCTGGCTTATAAAGTTTCTTGTTGCCACGTCCAGCAGCTTAGCTTTCCATGTTTCTGGTCCTCCATGCGGGTCTCTGTTCTTCCAATCTATCTTCCCATGGTTGAAGTCTCCCATAATTAGTAGTCCAGATCCATTCCTGCTAGCAACAGAAGCTTCTCTTTCTATTATGTTAATGGTGGCCATGTTGTTTCTATCATATTCCTGTCTAGGTCTTCTGTCATTTGGTGGTGGATTATATATGACTACGACTATAATTTTTTTCCCTCCATTTGTTACAGTACCTGCTATGTAGTCACTGAAACCTTCACAGCCCTGAATATCCATCTCCTCAAAATCCCAGCCTTTTCTTACCAGCAGAGCTACACCACCCCCACCTCTTCCTTCCCTCTCTTTCCTCATAACATAATAGTCCTGTGGGAACACTGCGTTTGTTATCGTTTTCGTGATCTTTGTTTCTGTGAGGGCTATTATGTCTGGGTTTTCCTCTAGTACCCGTTCTCCAAGCTCATTTGCTTTATTTGTAATTCCATCTATGTTAGTGTACATCGCTTTGTGTGTGTGTGTATGTGTGTGTGTGTGTACTCACCTAGTACTCACCTAGTACTCACCTAGTTGTGTCTGCAGGATCGAGCATCGACTCTTGGATCCCGCCTTTCGAGCATCGGTTGTTTACAGCAATGACTCCTGTCCCATTTCCCTATCATACCTGGTTTTAAAATTATGAATAGTATTTGCTTCCACAACCTGTTCCTGAAGTGTATTCCATTTTCCCACTACTCTCACGCTAAAAGAAAACTTCCTAACATCTCTGTGACTCATCTGAGTTTCAAGCTTCCATCCATGTCCCCTCGTTCTGTTACTATTCCGTGTGAACATTTCGTTTATGTCCACTCTGTCAATCCCTCTGAGTATCTTATACGTTCCTATCATGTCCCCCCTCTCCCGTCTTCTTTCTAGTGTCGTAAGGCACAGTTCCCTCAGGCGCTCCTCATACCCCATCCCTCGTAGCTCTGGGACGAGTCTCGTTGCAAACCTCTGAACCTTTTCCAGTTTCATTATATGCTTCTTCAGATGGGGACTCCATGATGAGGCGGCATACTCTAAGACTGGCCTTACGTAGGCAGTGTAAAGCGTCCTAAATGCCTCCTTACTTAGGTTTCTGAATGATGTTCTAACTTTTGCCAGTGTAGAGTACACTGCTGTCGTTATCCTATTTATATGTGCCACAGGAGATAGATTCGGTGTTACGTCCACCCCCAGGTCTCTTTCACGCGTCGTTACAGGTAGCCTGTTCCCCTTCATTGTGTACTGTCCCTTTGGTCTCCTATCTCCTAGTCCCATTTCCATAACTTTACATTTGCTCGTGTTGAATTCCAGTAGCCATTTCTCTGACCATCTCTGCAACCTGTTCAGGTCCTCTTGGAGGATCCTGAATCCTCATCTGTCAACTCTTCTCATCAACTTTGCGTCATCCGCAAACATCGACATGTAGGACTCTACGCCTGTAAACATGTCGTTAACATATACAAGAAATAGAATTGGTCCCAGCACCGATCCTTGTGGTACTCCACTTGTTACTGTTCGCCAGTCCGACTTCTCGCCCCTTACCGTAACTCTTTGGCTCCTTCCTGTTAGGTAGTTCCTTATCCATGCTAGGACCTTTTAATTCCCCCCACCCCCGCCTGCCTCTCGAGCTTGAACAGCAGTCTCATGTGCGGTACTGTATCAAAGGCTTTTTGGCAGTCCAGAAATATGCAGTCTGCCCAACCATCTCTGTCCTGTCTTATCCTCGTTATTTTATCATAGAATTCCAGAAGGTTTGTTAGGCAAGATTTCCCTGTCCAGAACCCATGTTGATGTTTGTTTACAAACCTAATGTTATCTGGTGTGCAACCAGTCGTAGCCTAATTATTCTTTCCAGTATTTTACAGGGGATGCTTGTCAGTGATACAGGTCTATAGTTAAGTGCCTCCTCCCTATCACCTTTCTTGAAGATCGGCACGACATTTGCCTTCTTCCAGCAACTGGGCAATTCTCCTGACATAAGTGACTCATTAAAGATCATTGCCAGAGGCACGCTGAGGGCCTGTGCTGCTTCTTTTAGTATCCACGGTGATACATTGTCTGGTCCAACTGCTTTAGTTGCATCTAGAGTTGTCAACTGTTTCATTACCTCCTCTGCTGTCACCTCTATATCTGATAGTCTTTCATCTAGGGTAACCCCTTCCAACAATGGGAGCTGCTCAGGCTCGGTAGTGAACACTCCATGGAAACTGGCATTCAGTGCCTCGCAGATTTCCTTGTCACTTTCAGTATATGCCCCCTCTGTCTTCCTTAGTCTTGTCACTTGGTCGTTCACCGACATTTTTCTTCTTATATGACTGTGTAGTAACTTAGGTTGTTTTTTCGCTTTGATTGCAATATCGTTCTCATGGTCCCTTTCCGATGTTCGTCTTATGTTAATGTAATCGTTCCTAGCTCTGTTGTATCTGATCCTGTTGTCCTCTGTTCTTTGTCTTCTGTACTTCCTCCACTCCCGCCTGCTGGCCATTTTTGCTTCCTGACACTGTATTAAACCATGGGTTATTATATTCCTTCTTATTTTTTCCCTTTACCGTTGGTATAAATCTCTCTTCGGCCTCCTGGCATTTCTGTATGACTAGGTCCATCATATCTTGGACTGTTTTTCCTCTAATTTCTTCCTCCCACTGCACTTCACCCAGATAGTCCCTTATCCTCATATAGTCCCCTTTCCTGTAGTCAGCTCTCCTTTCCCAGATCTCTTGTCCCATGGTCATAAGTTTGAATTCCATCATGTAGTCAAAGACTAGGACACAATGGTCACTGGCCCCTAGAGGTATTTCATGCTCTAAATTCTCGATATCTTCTACGTTTTGGGTGAAAATCAGGTCTAATAGGCTCGGTGCATCTCCTCCTCTTTCCCTTGTGTCTTCCTTCACATGTTGTGTCAGGAAATTCCTGTCTATAACATCTACTAATTTTGCTCCCCACGTTTCGTCCCCTCCATGGGGATTCCTTGATTCCCAATTTATCTCTCCATGATTTAGGTGTGTGTGTGTGCGTGTGTGCGCGTGTGTGTGTGTGCGCGCGCGCGCCAGATATTAACCAACATTTGCTACACCGTCCATGGAGGACAGAAGAAAATGTATATATGCTGGTTAGCATCGTAAATATCTGGCCACGTCTGTGGTAGAAAATAATAATAATAATAAGAATAAAAAAAACTGCTACAGTCTCCTATTGTTTCGTGAATTCCCAACCTCCCTTGCCGACACACACACAAACACTCGTGGCTGAGTGGACAGCGCTCGTGGCCGTAGACCCTTAGGGCCCGGGTTCAATTCCCGGCCGAGGCAAAAATAAATGAGAAGTTTCTTTCACCTGATGTTTCTGTTCACTTTGCAGTAAATAGGCACCTGGAAGTTAGACAGTGCGCGCGTGTGTTTGAGAGAAATTTATGTAGAAGGTATAATAGAGGAAAATAGATTGGTTAGAAAAGTGGGGTCCAAGAGCTAATAGCTCGATTCTTCAGATACAAACAGTAAATACACATACACAGGCTGTTGGACCTGGTGGAATCTCACCATGGGTACTAAAAGAGTGCGGAGAAGTACTCTGCTTGCCACTCTCCATGGTGTATAGAAAGTGACTGGAGACCAACCAGAAATATGGAAGACGGATAATGTAATCCCAATATACAAAAATGGCGACTGGCAAGAGGCACTGAATTACAGGTCGGTGTCCTTAACTTGTATACCATGCAAGGTGATGGATATCGTGAGGAAAAACTAGTAACCAGGTGTACCAGGTCAACTGCCTATGGGAGGCCAGTCTTAGAGTATGCCGCCCCATCGTGGAGCCCCCATCTGAAAAACATATAAGGAATCCATATGCAGACGAGGAGTCACAATAACGTGGCTGAAATATGTTGACCAAACCACACACTAGAAAGTGAAGGAACGACGACGTTTCGGTCTGTCCGGGCCATTCTCAAGTCCATTCTCAATCGACTTGAGAATGGTCCAGGACGGACCGAAACGTCGTCGTCCCTTCCCTTTCCAGTGTGTGGTTTGGTCAACAACACATAAGGAAGCTAATAAAATATGCAATAGTTTGCAACGAGACTCGTCCCAGAGTTGCCAGAAATGAGGTACGAAGAAAGACTGAAGGAACTAAACCTGACGACGTTAGGAAGGAGGGAGAAGAGGACATGATATGGACGTATAAAATACTTAGAGGGTTTGACAAGGTGGAAATAGAGGAAATGTTTACAATGAATATCAATAGAACATGGAAACTTGAGACTCAGATGTGCCATAGAGATGTTAGAAAGTTTTCTTTTAGCGTAAGGGTTGTGGGTAAATGGAATGACCTAAAGGAGCAGGTTATAGAGGCTATCTTGAGGTTATCTTGAGATGATTTCCGGGTTTAGCGTCCCCGCGGCCCGGTCCTCGACCAGACCTCCTTTTTGTTACGCATCCCCAGGCAGCAGCCCGTAGCAGCTGTTTAACTCCCAGGTACCTATTTACTGCTAGGTAACAGGGGCATCAGGGTAAAAGAAACATTTTGCCCATTTGTCTCCGCCTCCACCGGGAATCGAACCCGGCGGAGGCGGGTTCGATCCCGCCTCCACCGGGAATCGAACCCGGCGGAGGCGGGTTCGATCCCGCCTCCACCGGGCACTTTATCTTCACCCAGAATGAGGAAGACATTGAGAACTTGGAGCATGAAATACACTAGGAGCAAATGACCATTGTGTCCTGGTTTTTGACTATATGATTGTACTCAGAACAATGCACTCACTTCACACTTACACACACACAATCACCTGTGTGCACACCTACACACACACACAATCACCTGTGTGCACACCTACACACACACACACACACACACACACACAATCCCACAATTATAAAAACACAATTACACGCATTATATGACAAAGAGTACTGGGTAGACGGGACACCACGAGTGCAGCTCTCATCCTGTAACTACACTTAGGTAATTACACTATAGGTAATTACACACTACTGTAATTAAATCAGGATCATTTTCACTAAAATAAAGAGTTAGTGAAAATGATTCTGGTCTCACTGCAATAGTGGAAAGGAAAATAAATGATATGATCTCTAATGCAATATTTCCAGGGGGATTCCAAATGATAAGGAAAGAAAGACAACAGAGGCAAGGGAGTTCCACTCCTAGTAAAACAGAATGCAAATGCATACACAGACTCCATTATTGGGGAAAACAACAGAAGACCTCGGCATTGCAGAGAGTAGCAACAGTGGCACACAGACTGAGAGCTAAATTTCTAGTCTTGGGGGACCTAAATCATGAAAAGATTGACTGGGTTTCCAGAAATCCTCATGGTGGGGAAGAAAGTGGGGAGTGAATTTAGTGGAAGTTGTAGCAAGAAACTTCTTTACACAACATGTAAAGGAGGACACGAGAGAACTTGGAGGAGATACACCAACCCTACTGGACTTGATCCTCACCCAGAATGAGGAAGACATTGAGAACTTGGAGCATGGAATACCACTAGGAGCAAATGGCCATTGTGTCCTGGTTTTTAACTATATGATTGTATTCAGAACAGTGCCCATAAGACAAGAAGTCATGGCAGGGAGAGTAGATTATGATAAAAGACTACATGAAGGTAAGTATCTGGGAAGTGTGTATCCATATACACACTGTATCCATATTTCACTTCCAGTAGATAAACGACATATGAGATTAAGAAACAAGTAGTGTATTGTGAAGACGAATAATAATCAGCAGCTCCTCTATGACTCTGTAAGATCTCCATCGTCAAACTATTATGTATTAGCGATAAGACATACCATTAATGTACAATGACTTACTGTAAATGTATAGCTCTTGA
>NC_091182.1:33775321-33819059 GCF_040958095.1 Procambarus clarkii
ACTCCTGAGACCTACCTCGACACTTTTGTTAAGTGTGTAGGGACAGGATGGCAGGTATATAGGACAATACTGGTATATACAGTCTCCTGTATACCTGTGTCATGTATACCTGACACAGGTATGTACAGGAGGTATACCCCTAAACAACATCCACAACACAAAAAAGACACAACAACAACCCATACGCAACACAACTTCTAAACAACAACTACAACACACCAATCACAGAACAACAATGCCTACACAACACATCCCCTACACAACAACCACAACACAATAACCACAGCACAGTAACCCGTACACAACACAGCTTCTACACAACAACCACAACACAATGACCCCTACACAACAATCACAACACAATAACCACAGCACAGTAACCCGTACACAACACAGCTTCTACACAACAACCACAACACAATGACCCCTACACAACCACAACACAATGACCCCTACACAACCACAACACAATGACCCCTACACAACCACAACACAATAACCACAGCACAATAACCCGTACACAACACAGCTTCTACACAACAACCACAACACAATGACCCCTACACAACCACAACACAATGACCCCTACACAACCACAACACAATGACCCCTACACAACCACAACACAATGACCCCTACACAACCACAACACAATAACCACAGCACAATAACCCGTACACAACACAGCTTCTACACAACAACCACAACACAATGACCCCTACACAACCACAACACAATGACCCCTACACAACCACAACACAATAACCCCTACACAACCACAACACAATAACCACAGCACAATAACCCGTACACAACACAGCTTCTACACAACAACCACAACACAATGACCCCTACACAACCACAACACAATGACCCCTACACAACCACAACACAATGACCCCTACACAACCACAACACAATAACCACAGCACAATAACCCGTACACAACACAGCTTCTACACAACAACCACAACACAATGACCCCTACACAACCACAACACAATGACCCCTACACAACCACAACACAATAACCACAGCACAATAACCCGTACACAACACAGCTTCTACACAACAACCACAACACAATGACCCCTACACAACCACAACACAATGACCCCTACACAACCACAACAACACAACAACCACAACACAATGACCCCTACACAACCACAACACAATGACCCCTACACAACCACAACAACACAACAACCACAACACAACCCCTACACAACAACCACAACACAACCCCTACACAACAACCACAACACAACCCCTACACAACAACCACAACACAACCCCTACACAACAACCACAACACAACCCCTACACAACAACCACAACACAACCCCTACACAACAACCACAACACAACCCCTACACAACAACCACAACACAACCCCTACACAACAACCACAACACAACAACCCCTAAAATACAACCACAACACAATAACCACAGCACAGTAACCCGTGCACAACACAGCTCCTACACAACAACAACCACAACACAACAACAACTACCACAACAACAACCACAACACAACAACCCCTACACAACCACCACAACAGCTGTCCTCCCCTATATAAAGTCAAGACATAAAGGCTGGTGAAGTGCAGTAAACCTCCGCTATCACACTGAACAGTGGTGCAGGAGACTCAAGTACCCTCACTGTGAGGTGACCCCTCACACCTCCTGAGGTGACCCCTCACACCTCCTGAGGTGACCCCTCACACCTCCTGAGGTGACCCCTCACACCACCTGAGGTGACCCCTCACACCTCCTGAGGTGACCCCTCACACCTCCTGAGGTGACCCCCTCACACCTCCTGAGGTGACCCCTCACACCTCCTGAGGTGACCCCCTCACACCTCCTGAGGTGACCCCCTCACACCTCCTGAGGTGACCCCTCACACCTCCTGAGGTGACCCCCTCACACCTCCTGAGGTGACCCCTCACACCTCCTGAGGTGACCCCCTCACACCTCCTGAGGTGACCCCCTCACACCTCCTGAGGTGAGCCCCTCACACCTCCTGAGGTGACCCCCTCACACCTCCTGAGGTGACCCCCTCACACCTCCTGAGGTGACCCCTCACACCTCCTGAGGTGACCCCTCACACCTCCTGAGGTGACCCCCTCACACCTCCTGAGGTGACCCCCTCACACCTCCTGAGGTGACCCCCTCACACCTCCTGAGGTGACCCCTCACACCACCTGAGGTGATCCTGTACCTTGACCCCTCATCTCACACGTCCTAGCACAGTCCTGTACGACCTCACACGTCCTAGCACAGTCCTGTACGACCTCACACGTCCTAGCACAGTCCTGTACGACCTCACACGTCCTAGCACAGTCCTGTACGACCTCACACGTCCTAGCACAGTCCTGTACGTCCTCACACGTCCTAGCACAGTCCTGTACGTCCTCACACGTCCTAGCACAGTCCTGTACGTCCTCACACGTCCTAGCACAGTCCTGTACGTCCTCACACGTCCTAGCACAGTCCTGTACGTCCTCACACGTCCTAGCACAGTCCTGTACGACCTTGCACGTCCTAAAACAGTCCAGTACGTCCTCACACGTCCTAGCACAGTCCAGTACGTCCTCACACGTCCTAGCACAGTCCTGTACGTCCTCACACGTCCTAGCACAGTCCAGTACGTCCTTACACGTCCTAGCACAGTCCTGTACGTCCTCACACGTCCTAGCACAGTCCTGTACGTCCTCACACGTCCTAGCACAGTCCTGTACGACCTCACACGTCCTAGCACAGACCTGTACGACCTCACACGTCCTAGCACAGTCCTGTACGACCTCACACGTCCTAGCACAGTCCTGTACGACCTCACACGTCCTAGCACAGTCCTGTACGACCTCACACGTCCTAGCACAGTCCTGTACGACCTCACACGTCCTAGCACAGTCCTGTACGACCTCACACGTCCTAGCACAGTCCAGTACGTCCTCACACGTCCTAGCACAGTCCTGTACGACCTCACACGTCCTAGCACAGTCCTGTACGACCTCACACGTCCTAGCACAGTCCTGTACGACCTCACACGTCCTAGCACAGTCCTGTACGACCTCACAGGTCCTAGCACAGTCCTGTACGTCCTCACACGTCCTAGCACAGTCCTGTACGTCCTCACACGTCCTAGCACAGTCCTGTACGTCCTCACACGTCCTAGCACAGTCCTGTACGTCCTCACACGTCCTAGCACAGTCCTGTACGTCCTCACACGTCCTAGCACAGTCCTGTACGACCTTGCACGTCCTAAAACAGTCCAGTACGTCCTCACACGTCCTAGCACAGTCCAGTACGTCCTCACACGTCCTAGCACAGTCCTGTACGTCCTCACACGTCCTAGCACAGTCCAGTACGTCCTTACACGTCCTAGCACAGTCCTGTACGTCCTCACACGTCCTAGCACAGTCCTGTACGTCCTCACACGTCCTAGCACAGTCCTGTACGACCTCACACGTCCTAGCACAGTATTGTACGACCTCACACGTCCTAGCACAGTCCTGTACGACCTCACACGTCCTAGCACAGTCCTGTACGACCTCACACGTCCTAGCACAGTCCTGTACGACCTCACACGTCCTAGCACAGTCCTGTACGACCTCACACGTCCTAGCACAGTCCTGTACGACCTCACACGTCCTAGCACAGTCCTGTACGTCCTTACACGTCCTAGCACAGTCCTGTACGACCTCACACGTCCTAGCACAGTCCAGTATGGCCTCACACGTCCTAGCACAGTCCAGTACGTCCTCACACGTCCTAGCACAGTTCTCTCACACACCTCGTGTCACACACACCTCGTGTCACACACACCTCGTGTCACACTATTGTAACACGGGTTTGGTGTTCCTCTCTCTACTTCTCTTCCTTCTACTCCCTCTACCCGTATTCTTACTTTTATTTCTAAACCAAGGGACTCCAAAACTTTTAACAAAGCCAACTCCACGCCACGTGGTCCTAAGACGATTGACCGACTTAGGATTCTACACCCAGTATGACGTGACCTAAGCTCTGCACAAAACCCTAGAGTCACCTCTGCTGCCACCACCAGACCAGTAATACAAGAGCAATGATCGAGGTCTGGATCGATCACGCTAATTAATCAACCTAGGGGCTTGATCCCCACTATAAACGATGACCTTGAGTGTGGAATAAATTAGATGGGGATGATGAATTCCGATCCGATGTTAGAATCGGCGCCCAATGCAACTCTGCCTCGTGTGGACCACGTGACCAGGACAAGTTTACACATAACCAAATGGAAACAATAAAATGCAAATTAACAACAAATTTAATTTATTAAGAGAAAACTAAAACAAAATCTAAATGTGTTCACTCCCTATCACTTTAACACTCCCTACTTGACCTGAATGGCAAATGAGAAGACTACTTCTATACATAACCATAGCAACTATACCTCTATGTTTTCCAGCTAAGATGTTGGGCTGGTCTTGGGGAGAGGTAAGATGTTTGACCTCTCCCAGCTGCTCGGCAGATCACACTGATTTTTTTCTTGTCTGGACTACCCCAGACAGAGTATTGTATCCTTCCGCCTAGTCAAAGTCCTACCCAGTTACTAGCAAGGTTTAAGTTATAACAATTAACCTCTGTTGTACTTAATTGATCCAGACTGGTTGAATTATTTTACTGAATTAAATTACAAACATCTAACGGCAGAGCTGTTCCCGATCACAAAAATGGTTTGAGAAATAAGTTGAGAAATAAGTTTGAGAAACTTTGAGAAATACTAGACATGTCAACCCTGCTGACCTATGACCGCCGGTCACTCCGCCTTAAAAGTTAGATCTGATTCGTGACGTCACTGATGGTGACTTAAACTCAATAATTAGAATACTCTTGATATTGTATCCAGTACTATTATACAATACAATTTTAATGCAAAATGAATAAAGGCTAATTTTCTCTAAATTACTGAATACTATAGGATGATTCATTATACGCAGCTATGAACAAAGCGTTGGTTATTTCCACCGCGAATTCCCCTGGGGGTCAGGTCACCATGCGGCTCAGCTTCCCATTCTCTTTTGTCGATAAACCACTCTGGATAATTCTTACAACAGCCTAGTTTGTTACACTATGACAGTCTATTTAACACAAGGGGCACACGTACTAGGGGACACAGGTGGAAACTGAGTGCCCAAATGAGCCACAGAGATATTAGAAAGAACTTTTTTAGTGTCAGAGTGGTTGACAAATGGAATGCATTAGGAAGTGATGTGGTGGAGGCTGACTCCATACACAGTTTCAAGTGTAGATATGACAGAGCCCGATAGGCTCAGGAATCTGTACACCTGTTGATTGACGGTTGAGAGGCGGGACCAAAGAGCCAGAGCTCAACCCCCGCAAACACAACTAGGTGAGTACAACTAGGTGAGTACACACACCTCGTGTCACACACACCTCGTTTCACACACACCTCGTGTCACAGACGGTGTGACACAGCCAGCATGCGGCACCAGGGGACACAGAGATGCCTCATCCACTAAGACATCGCCAAAGGTCACCATGGAGGCTGCCACGAGGTAAACATTACCAGCGAGACAGACTACACAACCACCTCCTCCTCCATGACCGCCTAACACGGTGACACCCAAGACACTTGTCAATAATATGTCTTCCCACACAACTGTAGCTAACAAGGACCAGTTTTTTGTCAATGCGGCTTGACAAAAAAACTTGCTGCGGCTTCAGGCACCGGGGGTTTAAGGGGGAGCGTCAAGGGCGCTACACCTGTCAAGTGAGTGAGGGCCCTCCGACAGGTGTTTTCTACACCAGCACAAGTTCCTCCTCCGAATTATGGGGGTGTTGAAGGGCGCGCCAGACCCGCCCTGTCACACAGTTTACTGAATACCGGCTGGGGAGGGGCGGGGCGGGGGGAGGGGCGGGGCGGGGGGGGGGATAATGGGTGGAAGCCATGGGGGTTTAACGTGGGCATATATGCCTCTTCACAGACACACATCCAGATTAACACGCGTTTGGATGGACACACACACACACACACACACACACACACACAACTAAATGAGTGGGATATAAGGGAAGTCAAGATGGAAGCACCTTGGGAATGAGTGATCACGGTGTATTGAACTTTGAGTACCTGGTAGAGCTAGGAATTATCCCCCCCCCCGAAAAAGAACTAGGAAAGAAAAGGCTGGCATACCGAAAGGGAAATTATGAGGAGATGAGAAGCTTCCTAAGGGAAATACCTTGGGACACAGACCTCAGAGCTAAGTCTGTACAAGATATGATGGACTATGTCACCCAAAAGTGTCAGGAGGCAGTAAACAGGTTCATCCCGGCCCAAAAGGAAAAATCCGAGAAGCAACAGAAGAATCCATGGTATAATAGGGCATGTATGGAAGCAAAGAAACTGAACAAAAGAGCGTGGAGGAACTTCCGGAATAACAGAACACCAGAAAGCAGAGAGAGATACCAGAGAACCAGGAATGAGTATGTCAGGGTGAGAAGAGAAGCAGAGAAAAGTTATGAAAATGATATAGCAAACAAAGCCAAGACCGAACCAAAGCTACTCCACAGTCACATCAGAAGGAAAACAACAGTGAAAGAACAGTGAAACTTAGAACAGGCGAGGACAGGTATACAGAGAATGACAAAGAAGTGTGTGATGAACTCAACAAGAGGTTCCAAGAGGTCTTCACAACAGAACAAGGTGAGGTCACTGTGCTAGGAGAAAGGGACGTAAACCAGGCGGCCTTGGAAGAGTTTGAAATTACGAGAGAGGTGGTCAAGAGACACCTGCTGGATCTGGATGTTAGAAAGGCTGTTGGTCCAGACGGGATCTCACCATGGGTACTGAAAGTGTGCAGAGGCACTTTGCTTGCCACTCTCCATAGTGTATAGTAGGTCACTGGAGACGGGAGACCTACCAGAAATATGGAAGACGGCGAATGTGGTCCCAATATACAAAAACGGCGGCAGGCAAGAGGCACTGAACTACAGGCCAGTATCCTTGACTTGCATACCATGCAAGGTGATGGAGAAGATCGTGAGAAAAAACCTGGTAGCACATATTGAGAGAAGGGACTTCGTGACAAATCGACAACATGGATTCAGGGAGGGTAAATCTTGCCTGACTGGCTTAATAGAATTCTATGACCAGGTGACACAGATTAAGCAAGAAAGAGAGGGCTGGGCGGACTGCATTTTCTTGGATTGTCGGAAAGCCTTTGACACAGTACCGCATAAGAGGCTGGTACATAAGCTGGAGAGACAGGCAGGTGTAGCTGGTAAGGTGCTCCAGTGGATAAGGGAGTACCTAAGCAATAGGAAGCAGAGAGTTACAGTGAGGGGGTGAGACCTCCGATTGGCGTGAAGTCACCAGTGGAGTCCCACAGGGCTCTGTACTCGGTCCTATCTTGTTTCTGATATATGTAAATGATCTCCCGGAAGGTATAGATTCATTTCTCTCAATGCTTGCGGACGATGCCAAAATTATGAGAAGGATTAAGACAGAAGAGGACTGTTTGAGGCTTCAAGAAGACCTAGACAAACTGAAGGAATGGTCGAACAAGTGGTTGTTAGAGTTCAACCCAACCAAATGTAATGTAATGAAGATAGGTGAAGGGAGCAGGAGGCCAAATACAAGGTATCATCTGGGAGAGGAAATTCTTCAGGAGTCAGAGAAAGAAAAAGACTTGGGAGTTGATATCACGCCAGACCTGTCTCCTGCAGCACATATCAAGAGGATAACATCAGCGGCATATGCCAGGCTGGCCAACATACGAACAGCATTCAGAAATTTGTGTAAAGAATCATTCAGAACTTTGTATACCACATATGTCAGGCCAATTCTGGAGTATGCAGCCCCAGCATGGTGTCCATATCTAGTCAAGGATAAGACTAAACTGGAAAAGGTTCAAAGATTTGCCACCAGACTAGTACCCGAGCTGAGAGGTATGAGCTACGAGGATAGACTGCGGGAATTGAACCTCACTTCGCTGGAAGACAGAAGAGTTAGGGGGGACATGATCACTACATTCAAGATTCTCAAGGGAATTGATAGGGTAGATAAAGACAGGCTATTTAACACAAGGGACACACGCACAAGGTGGGACAGGTGGAAACTGAGCGCCCAAATGAGCCACAGAGATATTAGAAAGAACTTTTTTAGTGTCAGAGTGGTTGACAAATGGAATGCATTAGGAAGTGATGTGGTGGAGGCTGACTCCATACACAGTTTCAAATGTAGATATGATAGAGCCCAATAGGCTCAGGAATCTGTACATCAGTTCATTGACGGTTGAGAGGCGGGACCAAAGAGCCAGAGCTCAACCCCCGCAAGCACAACTAGGTGAGTACAACTAGGAGAGTACACACTAAGAGCTAAGGAGAGCTAAGCTGCTGGACGTGGCAACAAGAAACTTTCTAAGCCAACACATCAAGGAACCAACAACAATGAGAGGAGAGGAAGACCCAGCCTTGATTGATCTGATATTTACCCTAAATGAGTAGGATATAAGGGAAGTTAAGTTGGAGGCACCCTTGGGAATGAGTGATCACAGTGTATTGATCTTTGAGTACCTGGTGGAGCAAGGATTTATCTCCCCCCAAAAAGAACTAGGAAACAAAAGGCTGGCATATCGAAAGGGGAATTATGAGGAGATGAGAAGTTTCCTAAGGGATATACCATGGGACACATTCCTCAGAGCCAAGTCACACACACACACACACACACACACACACACACACACACACACACACACACACACACACACACACACACACGTTGGGGGCGCCGGTGGCTGTGTGGATAGCACGCTGGACACGTAATCCTGTGGCCCGGGTTCGATTCCCGGCGCCGGCGAGAAACAAAAATGGTCAGAGTTTCTTTCACCCTGATGCCCCTGTTACCTAACAGTAAATAGCTACTTGGAAGTTAAGACAGGTGTTACGGGCTGCTTCCTCTGTGTGTGTGGAAAAAATTTATTAGTAGTTAGTAACAGTTGATTGATAGTTGAGAGGCGGACCAAAGAGCCAGAGCTCAACCAGAGCAAGCACAACTACGTGAGTACACACATTCAGTGTGTGTTTACAGTGAATATCAACAGAACGAGGGGGCACGGATGGAAGATTGGGCAACCTGTCTTAAAAATAACGTCGCATTTCGCCGTTGGCCCGTATGGCCGAAAGTGGACGTAATTTGAAAATTAAAAAAAATTAAAATAAATTTGGGATTTCTTTTCAACAACAGTAAGTTACGGGTCCTCTGATAGGTTAGGTGGGCAGGAAATTCTCATAAAGTTTCAAAACGTTACTTGAGAGTTTCCGCTCCTAACCTTACCGAGTAAGCCGGACGACTCAAACAGAAAACGGGACAGTACGCCACTTTTGCGAGTCGATTTCATTTCAAATTATGTGCAAATTTGGCCATAGTGTGCATACGAGCGAAAAGTGACGTTATTTTTAAGAGGATGGGTTGTCAATGACTCTTCCTGTGTCATAAAGATGTTAGAAAGTTGTCTTTTAGTGTAAAGGTAGTGAGTAGCAGTCTCCGTGGTGTAGTGGTAAGACACTCGCCTGGCGTTCCGCGAGCGCTATGTCATGGGTTCGTATCCTGGCCGGGGAGGATTTACTGGGCGCAATTCCTTAACTGTAGCCTCTGTTTAACGCAACAGTAAAATGTGTACTTGGATGAAAAAACGATTCTTCGCGGCAGGGGATCGTATTCCAGGGACCATAGGATTAAGGACTTGCCCGAAACGCTACGCGTACTAGTGGCTGTACAAGAATGTAACAACTCTTGTATATATCTCATATCATATCTCATATAGTAAATGTCCACAGGTGAGAACGTGGTTGGTAGGTGTCCACGCAGGTGGGAGCGTTGTTGTAAGGGAACATAGAGAGAGCGTGGTTGTAAAGGCCCACAGGTGGGAGCGTGTGATGAACCTCGGCGCCATCTATAATCCAGTTCCGGACTAAAACAGTTGACCCTCCCATTAATATTAGCTTCCCATCTTCTAGTCTGCTGTGCATTTTTTGCCCCACCACAGACGTGGCCACACATTTACAATGCTAACCAGCATATATACATTGTCTTCTGTCCTCCATGGACAGAAGGGTGAGGGTTAGAGATCTGTTAAACATGGTGACGCGCTACGAGGGACAGGCGACGGATATCAGTGAAGCAGAGAGTGAAGGTCGACCTTGAGACGAGCTAGCCAGAGGGGCTAGTTGAGCGCTGTGGACTTCACTGGTTGAGCGTACTAGCGAGTACGCTAAGACGAATGGGACGCTTGAAGACGTCTCCATACCTGCAGCTAGCGTGAGGGCTAGTGTTTCTCGTCTTCGTCCGAGGAGTTTAGTGTCCGTCATCTTTGGAGTTAGCTAGGGTGAGGACTAGTGATGCTCTGGACGACCTCTCATAGTGAACTGTAAATAGTAGAGGCCCATGGTGGGAGCGTGGTTGTAGAGGCCCATGGTGGGAGCGTGGTTGTAGAGGCCCATGGTGGGAGCGTGGTTGTAGAGGCCCATGGTGGGAGCGTGGTTGTAGAGGCCCATGGTGGGAGCGTGGTTGTAGAGGCCCATGGTGGGAGCGTGGTTGTAGAGGCCCATGGTGGGAGCGTGGTTGTAGAGGCCCATGGTGGGAGCGTGGTTGTAGAGGCCCATGGTGGGAGCGTGGTTGTAGAGGCCCATGGTGGGAGCGTGGTTGTAGAGGCCCATGGTGGGAGCGTGGTTGTAGAGGCCCATGGTGGGAGCGTGGTTGTAGAGGCCCATGGTGGGGGCGTGGTTGTAGAGGCCCATGGTGGGAGCGTGGTTGTAGAGGCCCATGGTGGGGGCGTGGTTGTAGAGGCCCATGGTGGGGGCGTGGTTGTAGAGGCCCATGGTGGGAGCGTGGTTGTAGAGGCCCATGGTGGGAGCGTGGTTGTAGAGGCCCATGGTGGGGGCGTGGTTGTAGAGGCCCATGGTGGGGGCGTGGTTGTAGAGGCCCATGGTGGGGGCGTGGTTGTAGAGGCCCATGGTGGGGGCGTGGTTGTAGAGGCCCATGGTGGGAGCGTGGTTGTAGAGGCCCATGGTGGGGGCGTGGTTGTAGAGGCCCATGGTGGGAGCGTGGTTGTAGAGGCCCATGGTGGGGGCGTGGTTGTAGAGGCCCATGGTGGGAGCGTGGTTGTAGAGGCCCATGGTGGGGACGTGGTTGTAGAGGCCCATGGTGGGGGCGTGGTTGGAAAATGACAATGAGACAAGTCTGGGAACACTGCTCTAGACCAACAACCAAGTTATCACAGGACGCAACCCACAACAGTTGCTTAACTCCCGGACACATTTAACGGCTCAGGGAGACAAGAGGCGTAGCAACGTGACCAACCGCTTCTGTCCTTCCTGCCAAGGGATTGAACCTGGATTACTATATTGTGAGTCGAGGACGTAGACCACTGTGCTAGCAGTCAGGTTGCTCACTTTATGAACCACGCCAGACATTCTCGACTGGCTGAAATGGTTCATTTGTAAGAGCAACTTATTATTTATATCAACTCGAAGTAATATAAGTAGTAATTTTTTTATTTCTTATGTATTTAAACGCAAGAATTTGTGTGGTGATGCTCACGACTGCACGTTATTGTAATTATTAAACCGTCATGCTAAAGATGTGTGCAACTTTTATAAATTCTTGGCAACCACGAGTGCTGGAAGTGCATGACATAATCACAACTATTTCGGACAAGTAATGGGTAAAAATAACTAGAGTGCGTCAGGCATGAAGAACGACGACAACGTGCATAGTTGTGGAGGTCGAGGCCCTCTCCTCCGGGTCCAGGCCAGCAACAATATATGGACCAGGGGAGGAGAAATAACGCCAGAGTTGTCCCAGACGAAAAAGCGTGGCTGAGTTAGGGAGGTGTGACCATTCATCTTGGTGCTAGAGTAATATCAGAGCGGGCGGCGCCCCGGCCCGCCCCGGGAGTAGCTGGCTGTCACCGGCGCCATTGTCTGCGTCGCTTCATACCCCACACCCAGGTGACGAACAGCCCAGTTGCCCTTGATGCATGTGACCGGAAAGTATTGAGGTGAGACGCTCAGGAATTCCTGTGAAATGTTTTACGACACTGAAGGTAATATTTTTTTATACATATTGGTTGTAAAATTCCGAGTAATTTTTATCAACCTATTTACACCTTTTCAGTCGGACAAAATGACGTACAAAACTCTAAATATTTTTTATAATTATTAATCATTCAAAAATTCAGTCCTTCATTGCCATAAAACCAATATAACTCCAGACACAAAATCAAAATATATATTCAAGTACGCATGTACTGAGGCCCGGCCGCACCACGGATGCATGCCGCCCCCAGCACACAGTGACGGCTTGGTAAGATGGTCTCACACATGATATTAATGCTTGGAGCAGCTGCCTCCCAGAGTCTCATCTCCTGCCATTTATTCATCACTTTAAACTACCAGTTCACTACCAATACCAACACACAAAGTACCAGTTTACAACCATAACCAACACACAAAGTACCAGTTTACAGCCATAACCAACACACAAAGTACCAGTTTACAACCATAACCAACACACAAAGTACCAGTTTACAGCCATAACCAACCCACACAAAGTACCAGTTTACAACCATAACCACCACACATAATAACATAAGAGGGGGGGGGCGATAAGCTTCTCACAGCTGAAGGCATTAATCAGCTTGAGGCATTAACGAATATTATTCTTTTCATCTTCCTATATAATGTATTGGGTATCATATCGACGTTCCTTGTGTTCTCTACTACAAAGGTTCCCCCGTCTTGAAGTTCGAAACCCCCTCTGAACGTTTTCTTCGCCAATACCTAAGACACATTATAACGTCATCTTGTTGTCGTTGGGAACGACGCATCACTTACCTCACTTGTCAGTTTTAATCAACGCATATTCATTTTGAATATGTGTACCTCTCCAAGGCAAGTTTCCACGTACCTCTCTAGTACCGTGTAACCAACTAGGTACCTCTCTAGTACCGTGTATGCAACCAGGGACCTCTCTAGTACCGTGTACCCAACCAGGTACCTCTCTAGCACCGTGTAACCAACCAGGTACCTCTCTAGTACCGTGCAACCAACCAGGTACCTCTCTAGTACCGTGTAACCAACCAGGTACCCCTCTAGTACCGTGTAACCAACCAGGTACCTCTCTAGTACCGTGTAACCAACCAGGTACCCCTCTAGCACCGTGTAACCAACCAGGTACCTCTCTAGTACCGTGCAACCAACCAGGTACCTCTCTAGTACCGTGTAACCAACCAGGTACCTCTCTAGTACCGTGTAACCAACCAGGTACCCCTCTAGCACCGTGTAACCAACCAGGTACCTCTCTAGTACCGTGTAACCAACCAGGTACCTCTCTAGTACCGTGTAACCAACCAGGTACCTCTCTAGTACCGTGTAACCAACCAGGTACCTCTCTAGTGCCGTCTAACCAACCAGGTACCTCTCTAGTGCCGTCTAACCAACCAGGTACCTCTCTAGTACCGTGTAACCAACCAGGTACCTCTCTAGTACCGTCTAACCAACCAGGTACCTCTCTAGTGCCGTCTAACCAACCAGGTACCTCTCTAGTGCCGTCTAACCAACCAGGTACCTCTCTAGTGCCGTCTAACCAACCAGGTACCTCTCTAGTGCCGTCTAACCAACCAGGTACCTCTCTAGTACCGTGTAACCAACCAGGTACCTCTCTAGTACCGTCTAACCAACCAGGTACCTCTCTAGTGCCGTCTAACCAACCAGGTACCTCTCTAGCACCGTGTAACCAACCAGGTACCTCTCTAGTACCGTGTAACCAACCAGGTACCTCTCTAGTACCGTGTACCCAACCAGATGGCGCCACCTAGAAAATAATTCCCTCCTCTATAAGCAAGGAGAATACTCTATCCGTCTACTCCCTGTTGAGAGAGACAGGTTAACTCACCTTGGAGTCAGAGAGACAGAGGCACTCCTCCGGACAGGTGGCCACGGCGACAGCCTCCTGCACCACCAGCGTGGCCGCCACCACCACCACCACACTCACCACACACCACACCATCCTGAAGCACAGATAAGATAATTATCAGAAGAAAGCACCAAGTCATTACGACTATATAGCACTGGGAAGGGGTCAGGATAAGGATTTGGGATGGGACGGGGGAAAGGAATGGTGCTTGGACGGTCGGGGATTGAACGCCGACCTGCATGATGCGAGACCGTCGCTCTACCGTCCAGCCCAAGTGGTTGGGCCCTGAAGCACAGAACATAAGACATCTAATTAAAGTTCTATATGAGTTATGAGTAATTATATTGTGAATATCCAGGCAGATGTATTTCCCACACTTTCTGACAGTGGCCGTGTGTATATATGTATCACATGTATACTGTTAACTTGTGTTAAACTCCCGTTTTTTATACATAGTCAAAAATATATACCCACATTTTATCCTGCGACACTTGATAACCAATAAAATAGCTTCATTAAGAAGAACTGAAAGCCTGGACGATGGTCTGAGACCCTCAGCTGACACTGGACACACCAGTACTAGATCTGCCACCACTCCAGGGGCCGGATTCACGAAGCAGTTACGCAAGTACTTACGAACCTGTATATCTTTTCTCAATTTTTGGCGGCTTTGTTTACAATTATTAAACAGTTAATGAGCTCCGAAGCACCAGGAGGCTGTTTATAACAATAACAACGGTTGATTAGGATGTTTTCATGCTTGTAAACTGTTTAATAAATGTAACCAAAGCCGTCAAAGATTGAGGAAAGATGTACACGTTCGTAAGTACTTGCGTAACCGTTTTGTGAATCTGGCCCCTGGCCACTTACAAATAGTATATTAATATATACAGTAAACAATTCCCTCGTAAATACAGTAAATTGATGGGATTATTGACACCATACGCCTGAAACGTTATTCGTGCTAGTGGCTTTACAAGAATGTAAAATGAACACAATATCTATGTACTCTCTTAACCCCCAATGTACCTTCCTTCCTTGATGGAGCCCCACTACACATCAAAAAGTCAACACCAGCAATCAACAGCCAATTAATGCACATCTATATTGTACCTACTTCAATGCACCGTATGGGCCAATAGGCTCTCTGCAGTTACTTCCATTCTCATGTACCCACCTCACCCAAAACCTTTGTGTCACCTCACCCAAAACGAATAAAAAGCAAGATTTAGGTCAAATGTATCATACACAGTGTATGAAGTGTATCATAAGTGTAGTGTTAAGTGTTAACAAGTCTTTGAGAATGTAAAAAGCCTTTACGAAACACTTCTAGTCGTCAAAAATGAATTTTGGAGAATTGATATTTCCATTACCACCGATAGTGAAGAAAAAGTAAGAAATATTGAGAAAGTTCTTGTTAGAATTATTAATCTTACCTTTTCAGTCATATTCAACAACAAATGTTTACAAGAAAGACTGCTACCAAAATATACTAATATATAAATTATATATATATATATATATATATATATATATATATATATATATATATATATATATATATATATATATATATATATATATACACAAAACACTTGGATAAACGCACATGTGTAACCAAAAAAACTCTTCCCCGTGAAGGATTCGAACCTTACATAACCTGGTGCATCAAACACTGGCATATCCAGTACGGTAACCGCTTGACCAGCACAGACTACACAAAAATCGTTGGTAGTACAGGACTATTTCCCCAACGACCCGACAGCACTCGCTGTCGGTCATTTTCATCAAATCAGTCACTTCAGGGGGTTCAGTACGTGTGCAGGCTATGTTTTACTGGGAGCAATGGGGCTGACCCCGACATGTTTATGTTGGACACCTACCCCAAAGCAATCACAGTGTAAAGTTGGAAGATGCTAGCCCCATGCATCTGGCTTCCAACCTTGACCAGACAAACAAACATGACGTTCTCTCTTATATAAATTATACAGGTCACTTGATGGAGTTAGCATTGCTGTAACCAACTTCACTACACACACCTTTATCACTGTAACCGTCTGTGCTGCACACAACCAGCATCACTGTATCCATCTTCACTACACATTATCTTCATCATGTAACCAAAAAGATTGCGTCATTAAAGTGTTGGGAGCCAGTATAGAGCAAATCTCTCACGAGAATATGCATTTAGCATGTCAATATATGAATGCAGTAATATTTCAAAACACAATAAAACTCTATAGACATGGGGCTGACTATTTCATCGCCCCTGACTCATGTAAAGTGGGCACAGACTATCAAACAGGGCATGGGTCCGACCCTATTATGACAGTTGCCATACACAGGTCTCCCTGCAAAGTTTAATGAGGCCAGTCTTAAGCATCAGACAGAAATCCACTTTTATACAGCTAACAAAAAAAAATCATTAGACTGTTTATAAATAGCCGGGAAACCCCACCAGGACATCCGTATCAACTGTGCTGTGCAGAGGAGGCAGACGGCCTCCCGTGCGCCATATAAACAAACAGGTGAGCATCTGGGAGGCAGCCGCCCGCACGCACGCTCACACACACGCACACATACATATTCCTCTCAATGTTTGCTGATGATGCAAAAATTATGAGAAGGTTCAAGACAGAGGAAGATAGTATGAGGCTACAAGATGACCTAGACAAACTGAAGGAATAGTCCAACAAATGGCTACTAAAGTTCAACCCAAGTAAATGTAAGGTAATGAAACTATGAGGAGGAAATAGGAGAGCAGACACTGGATACGGAATGGGAGATGAAGTGCTTCACGAAACGGACAAAGAGAACTATCTATGAGTTGATATCACGCCAAACCTGTCTCCCGAAGCCCACATCAAAAGAATAACATCAGCGGCCTATGCGAGGCTGGCTAACATCAGAACTGCTTTCAGAAACCTTTGTAAAGAATCATTTAGAACCTTGTATACCACATATGTAAGGCCAATCCTGGAGTATGCGGCCCCAGCATGGAACCCGTACCTAGTCAAGCATAAGACGAAGCTGGAAAAAGTTCAGAGGTATGCTACTAGGCTAGTCCCAGAACTAAAAGGCATGAGTTATGAGGTCAGACTAAGTGAACTGCACCTCACGTCGCTGGAAGACAGACGAGCTAGGGGAGACATGATCACCACATACAAAATTCTCAGGGGAATTGACAGGGTGGACAAGGATGGATTATTTAACACGGATACTGTCGGGTAGTACACGCACAAGGGGACACAGGTGGAAACTGAGTACCCAAATGAGCCAAAGAGACATTAGAGAGAATGTTTTCAGTGTCAGAGTAGTTAGTAAATGGAATGCATTAGGCAGTGATGTGGTGGAGGCTGACTCCATACAGTTTCAAACGTAAGTATGATAGAGCCCAGTAGGCTCAGGAACCTGTACACCAGTTGATTGACGGTTGAGAGGCGGGACCAAAGAGCCAGAGCTCAATCCCCGCAAGCACAACTAGGTGAGCACACACACACACTCACACACTCACACACACACACACACACACACACACACACACACACACAGCAGACGCACCACTTCATCTATATACAAAAACAAAAAGATGACACCAGATGGGCTAATTTTGGCGAACGATTGTGCTTGAATTCGAATCATTATCGCTCATCTTGCGAAGACAACTGTCTTGATGTGAGCCACACTACCTTAGAGACGAGTCATATAACGAAACATTACCATAATCAACTCCAGATAGTGATACCGTAAGAGAGACGCATTTTGCACAATTAATGATGATAAAAAGTCCAGAAATGATTGTACTGCGTCAGTAATGAGAATAAATGAATAAGGGAAAAATCAACTGAAATAATTCACAGTAATTTTGTAACTACACATTAAGGACTGTTGGTTCCTCCGTGTCATAGTGGCCTTCGTCGTGTTGATCCTGGCTTGCCTCGCTGGTTACTCTCAGGAGGAAAGACCTTACATATTGTTATAGCAGCCATATTGGGTTTGTGTGATCAATAATTACACGTCAAATTTAGTTCAGAGACTTCGCATTTCTAAATTTACATTTACTTCTCTTCCCGGCTCTTACCTATCCTTTCTATCCCGTCTAGTCCATCCCCCCCCCCCCCTACTACACCTTAGTGCAGCTCCCATTTATTCAGTTCTCCCTTAACCATATCTCCCTCCCCCCTCCCCCTATCCCCCCTCCCCCATCCCCCCCCCCCTCCACACACCCGTAAATCAATATAAATGACAACAGTTCAATGTGTTATTTGTGATAAAAATAAGCATTATTTACAAGCCCTTTTTCGTACCTGACAAATATTACAAGAGACGCAACATAAGCTTATAATGACGCGGCCGGAACCTGTGTATAATGCACCATACATTTTCCAAGTACATGGACAAAATAGTCCCCCTATTAACTAGGCACCAACTGCGGTAATTAACTGTTGTCGGGGTTGTTAGGATGGCTTGAGGTCCGTCTTGAGCACTGATAGACAGCGGGACGGACGTGTAGACAGTTCCAATTATACAGTGACCCCGACACCCCCGCCCACGCCCCCTCCCCTGCCCCCTCCCTCGCCCCTTCTCTCGCCCCTGCCCACACTCCCACCCACGCCCACACCCCCGCCCACGCCCCCGCCCCCACCCACGCCCACACCCTCGCCTATAGCCCAATGGTTCTCCGCCAGCTGTACTTAAGACCATGTCGTCGTCCCTTGAGAGCAGTATATACACCGAGAAGTGTACCATGTATACAGCGTGTATACAAGCTGAGAGTTTACTTTCGTCCTGAACTATGTTGTCCAACCACTTGGGCTGGACGGTAGAGCGACGGCCTCGCCTCATGCAGGTCAGCGTTCAATCCCCGACCGGCCAAGTGGTTGGCCACCATTCCTTCCCCCCGTCCAATCCCAAATCCTTATCCCGATCCCTTCCCAGTGGTATATAGTCGTAATGGCATGGTGCTTTCTCCTGTTAGTTCAGGAGGGGAGGGCAGGTGGAATTATGTTAAGGATTGCAGTATACTTGGTGGTGGTGAAGTTACAGCTCCGCTCATGTGCCAGGTAAGTTACGGGCTCACCATAGCCCGTGCTACTTGGAAATTGTTCAGAGTAGCTGAATCTATAATAACAACAAATAATCATCTTATACTAACAACCATGAAGCTTACTGGAGCATAAATAGTGGGTGCTCAACATTGCAGACAAAATTATATGCCCTGAAGGAGGCCATAAATTATACAATTGAGAATAATTTACAAGTCATCATTCATACCGACTCTAAATCTTCGCTCCAGGCATTGTTATCCAGTCAACACAGAGATAATATACAACTCACCACAGAAATCCAACATATAGGAAAAGAAGCCCATAATCTAGGGCTGTCAATCACCCTAAATTGGATACCAAGTCACATTGGCATAGATGGTAATGAAAAGGCAGACTCACTAGCAAAAACTGCCACTGATCTACCTGTTGTTCAGGTTCAAATACCTCCAAGTTTTTCACAGATTAAGGAGCAAATCAAGAAGAAAATACTCCCAAGTATCAAAAGACGCCAAAGAGCCAAAGTAGCGGAAGGAAGATCCGCTGCGATATGGTACGAACTAGCCACTGGGTACTACTCTTTCATGCCTGACAAAAAGATATCCAGAGACATTGCAGTGGCCATACACAGACTCAGACTTGGTTACAAGTGTTGCTGGGAGGTAATAAACCCAATAGTTAAAGAGTGTCATATCTGTGGAACAGAAGCAGAGGCGCCACTATTGCACTACTTACTGGAATGTGAAGCTACTGAAGCCCTGCGCATCAAACTCAACATTAATCCAACGACAACAGCTGCATTAGATGCACATTCCACAGCCACTACAATGGTTAGAAAAGCCGTTAAAGAATGGGACTCACTAGTGAATATTCTGCACCTACATCCGCCACCAAGATAATGCTATTAAAACAAGACTAAAACAGGAGCGAAAAAGAAACAGGGAAAAAGGAGGAAACCCCACCTCCATTTAATACTTTGACCCAAATATCAGAGTAACAAGATTATCGCGAATAACCGAACTCAATTACGGGCTCACCATAACCCGTGCTATTTAGAACATTTTGTTCCGATTAGCTGAATCTAAAACAACAACAAATAATAATTTGCTATATTTTTACGGGCCCGTGCCACCTCTTGGGTGGCACGGGTGGCACACTTCATCAATCAATAATCATTTTGACCCAAATACCAGAGTAACAAGGTTATCGTGAATAACCGAACTAAATTACGGGCTCACCATAGCCCGTGCTACAAGGACGTTTCGGTCTGAGTAGCTAAATCTAAAACAACAAAATAATCATCAGTCGAAATTGCAAGAGTGGTTCAGTAGAGACGCTTGAGAGATACCACCACACATCTTCAACATTCACCAACAACGATGCAACACTCTACGTGTCTACTTCCGACCCTCACAAGACGCTCCACCCTCGACACCCTCACAAGACGCTCCACCCTCGACACCCTCACAAGACGCTCCACCCTCGACACCCTCACAAGACGCTCCACCCTCGACACCCTCACAAGACGCTCCACCCTCGACACAGCAGACAGTAAAATTCTGGCAGCATCAGGAGTTCATCTTCAGGAGTTCTGGCGAACTCCTCGACTCCAGCAGCATTCACGGCGCCAAGCTCTACGACTCTCACCCCGCATCCGAGCTCTCTACCCCTGGCCTCAGTTGAGACGAAGCCATGCTCCAGGCTTTGTCTCAACTCCTGCCACACTTCACTACACTGCCAACAAGCCGACTGCTGTAACCAACACTACTATACTACTCTGTGCCAAATCAGCTAAAACATGTACAGGTAATTATGCGTGACAAGAGAATGTGTCTATCAGTCGCAGGTCGGAGGCCAGACGCTTGGAGCTAGCCTCATTAAACCTTGCAAGATAAAATTATGATGGCGGTGGAGGTGGAGGCTGACTCCATACACAGTTTCAAATGTAGGTATGATAGAGCCCAGTAGGCTCAGGAACCTGTACACCAGTTGATTGACAGTTGAGACGCGGGACTAAAGAGCCAGAGCTCAACCTCTGCAAGCACAACTAGGTGAATACACACACACACACACACACACACACACACACACACACACACACACACACACACACACACGCAAGAAAGTTATGCGTCAGAGTCGTAGAGGATGATGAATTACGCCACACTAGAGAGCACCAGAACAGGTGATCCAAGCCACAGTAACGGGAATAACACCCACGTGGGACACAGTCAGCTGATCGCCGGATGTAAACAAGCGGCCATTACTCCAGCCCAGCACACGCCAGAGAGAGATACACTTCACCACCTCATAACAACATGCAAATGCTTTACTGAGAGAGGTGGGGAAGCGTGGACCTCACACTAGCGTGAGCCCTGCACATGTTGAGAGTGAGAGGGTGAAGGAGAGAGCAGTGGTTAAGATGGTTAAGAGCTCATTGCCAAGGGAACGGTCACATCGTAAAGAGGCCGTTCAACGAACGTTCCTTTCTAATTGCTAAGTCTATATATCGTTAGGTTAGGATGTTATCTTAGGCTAGATTTAGTTGCGTTGGGTTAGGCTGAATTAGATTTGATTGGGCTGGGTTGGATTGGGTTAAGGTTGGTTAGGAACAGTGAGACAGTTTTAAATTCCTTGTCGAACCGTCTTGGGAAGTATGTAACATTTGTCAAATGATAAAAACGAACGAGCATCAAATGTTCCAAAAATATATAGATATCCCTAACAGTAGACACGAGAACTCTCTGTTTTAAAGCACATCCAAGGCCATAGTTTTAGTGATTGAATACATAAATGTGGTTTTAGTGCCAGGCTCAGACCCAAGGTCTTCTCTACACTGTGCTGTTGACCGCCATTGTCTCCTCAATTGGTTTTATTCAAAATTTTCTCTTTGGCCTCCTTCAGGAGCAGTCTTAGCATGCTGGCCTTAAGCTCCATAGGAAGAACATTTCCTGTGTGTGTGGGGATGTTAAAGTGAATAAAACCCACATGTACATCCATGGAAGTATGCGTAGACGCGCGCGCGCACACACACAAACCTGTACACCAGTTGATTGACAGTTGAGAGGCAGGACCAAAGAGCCAAAGCTCAACCCCTTCAAGCACAACTAGGTAAGAACACACACACACACACCCATACATTGACGTGTACTCACCTATTTGTTCTTGCGGGGATTGAGCTTTGGCTCTTTGGTCCCGCCTCTCAACCGTCAATCAACCGATGTACAGGTTCCTGAGCCTACTGGGCTCTATCATATCTACATTTGAAACTGTGTATGGAGTCAGCCTCCAGGCTGACTCCATACACAGTCAGCCTGGAGGCTGACTGTGTATGGAGTCAGGGAGCCGGTCGGCCGAGCGGACAGCACGCTGGTCTTGTGATCCTGTGGTCCTGGTTCGATCCCAGGCGCCGGCGAGAAACAATGGGCAGAGTTTCTTTCACCCTATGCCCCTGTTACCTAGCAGTAAAATAGGTACCTGGGTGTTAGTCAGCTGTCACAGGCTGCTTCCAGGGGGTGGAGGCCTGGTCGAGTACCGGGCCGCGGGGACACAAAGTCCCGAAATCATCTCAAGATAACCACCACATCACTTCCTAATGCATTCCATTTATTAACTACTCTGACACTGAAAAATTCTTTCTAACGTGTCTGTGGCTCATCTGGGTACTAAGTTTCCACCTGTGTCCCCTTGTTCGTGTCCCACCCGTGCTGAAGAGTTTGTCTTTGTCCACCCTGTCAATTCCCCTGAGAATTTTGTAGGTGGTTATCATGTCTCCCCTTACTCTTTTGTTTTCCAGTGTTGTGAGGTTCAGCTCCTTTAGCCTTTCCTCGTAGCTCAATCCTCTCAGTTCCGGGACGACCCTGGTGGCATACCGCTGAATCTTCTCTAACATTGTCTTGTGTTTAACTAGGTATGGACTCCAGGCTGGAGCTGCATACTCCAGGATTGGTCTTACGTAGTGATCACACACGTGTGTGTGTGTGTGTGTGTGTGTGTGTGTGTGTACTCACCTAGTTGTACTCACCTAGTTGTGTTTGCGGGGGTTGAGCTCTGGCTCTTTGGTCCCGCCTCTCAACCGTCAATCAACAGGTGTACAGATTCATGAGCCTATCGGGCTCTGTCATATCTACACTTGAAACTGTGTATGGAGTCAGCCTCCACCACATCACTTCCTAATGCATTCCATTTGTCAACCACTCTGACACTAAAAAAGTTCTTTCTAATATCTCTGTGGCTCATTTGGGCACTCAGTTTCCACCTGTGTCCCCTTGTGCGTGTTCCCCTAGTGTTAAATAGACTGTCTTTATCTACCCTATCAATCCCCTTCAGAATCTTGAATGTGGTGATCATGCCCCCCCTAACTCTTCTGTCTTCCAGCGAAGTGAGGTTTAATTCCCGTAGTCTCTCCTCGTAGCTCATACCTCTCAGCTCGGGTACTAGTCTGGTGGCAAACCTTTGAACCTTTTCCAGTTTAGTCTTATCCTTGACTAGATATGGACTCCATGCTGGGGCTGCATACTCCAGGATTGGCCTGACATATGTGGTATACAAAGTTCTGAATGATTCTTTACACAAGTTTCTGAATGCCGTTCGTATGTTGGCCAGCCTGGCATATGCCGCTGATGTTATCCGCTTGATATGTGCTGCAGGAGACAGGTCTGGCGTGATATCAACCCCCAAGTCTTTTTCCTTCTCTGACTCCTGAAGAATTTCCTCTCCCAGATGATACCTTGTATCTGGCCTCCTGCTCCCTACACCTATCTTCATTACATTACATTTGGTTGGGTTAAACTCTAACAACCATTTGTTCGACCATTCCTTCAGCTTGCCTAGGTCTTCTTGAAGCCTCAAACAGTCCTCTTCTGTTTTAATCCTTCTCATAATTTTAGCATCGTCCGCAAACATTGAGAGAAATGAATCGATACCCTCCGGGAGATCATTTACATATATCAGAAACAAGATAGGACCGAGTACAGAGCCCTGTGGGACTCCACTGGTGTGTGTGTGTGTGTGTGTGTGTGTGTGTGTGTGTGTGTGTGTGTGTGTGTGTGTGTGTGTGTGTGTGTGTGTGTGTGTGTGTGTGTGTTCCCCTCTCACCAACATGTTCCCTCACTTCCCCTCACCTCTCCCAGGACCACCTCCACATGAGGAATTATGACACCACTTATCGACACAATATTTCAAATAGGATGCTCCCCCATTCCTCCTCTTCTGCCCCCCCCCTTCCTTGTCTTCTCTCCCCATCACCCATTCCCCGTAACCACCCCTCTTCCCGTCACTCAAGACCCTTGCCTGTCACTCCCCTCCCTCTCCTCCCGTACATATTAATACCCATTTCTCTCCCCATTACGGGCTCACCATAACCCGTGCTACTTGGAACTTTTGTTCCGGGTAGCTGAATCTTCAACAACAACATCTCTTCCCAGTTTTCTTCCCCATACTTCGTTTACACTCCCTATCTTCTTATTACCTATTCGTACCTTTATACATAAGAACATAAGAACAAAGGCATCTGCAGAAGGCCTATTGGACCATACGAGGCAGCTCCTATTTATAACCACCCAATCCCATTCATATACATGTTCAACCCACGCTTGAAACAATCGAGGGACCCCCACCTCCACCACGTTACGCGGTAATTGGTTCTACAAACCAACAACCCTGTTACCGAACCAGTATTTACCCAGGTCTTTCCTAAATCTAAACTTATCCAATTTATACCCTTTGTTTCGTGTTCTGCCCCCGCAAGCACAACTAGGTGAATATAGGACTATACTTGAACCTATCCTGTTTCTGATATACGTAAATGATCTTCCAGAATGTATAGACTCATTCCTCTCAATGTTTGCTTATGATGCTAAAATTATAAGAAGGATTAAGACAGGACAGCCAAAGGATACAGAATGACCTGGACCGACTGAAGGAATGGTCCAACAAATGGCTACTAGAGTTTAACTGAAGCAAGTGCAAAGTGATGAAGATAGGCGTAGGGAGCAGGAGGCCAAACACAAGGCAGCAACTTTGAGAGAAATCCTCCAGGAGTCAGAAAGAGACAAATATATGGATGGTTGATATCACACCAGATATGTCCTCTGAAGCCCACATCAAAAGGATAACATCAGCGGCGTATGTAAGGCTGGCGAACATAAGAACTGGCTTCAGAAATTTGTGTAAGGAATCACACAGAACCTTGTATACCTCATATCTCAGACCAATACTGGAATATGCGGCTCCAGCGTGGAGTCCACATCTTGTTAAACACAAAACGAAGTTAGAAAAGGTTAAGAGGTATGCCATCAGGCTAATCTCCGAACTGAGAGGGATGAGCTATGAGGAAAGATTACTGGAACTGAACCTCACGACACTGGAATACAGAAAAGTTTGGGGAGAAATGATCACTACCTACACAATTCTCAGAGGAATTGACAGGGTAGATAAAGATTAACTGTTTAACATGGGTGGTACGCGAACACGGGGACACAGGTAGAGACTTGAGTACCCATATGAGCCACAGGGACGTTAGAAAGAACTTCTTCAGTGTCAGAGTAGTTAACATGTGGAATGCATTAGGCAGTGATGTGGTGGAGGCTGACCACATCACACCCACACATGCGAAGGTATTCCAAGGTATTCACAGGAGAAGACCAAGATGTGCTACTATGGCAAAGACTCCCCCTAGAGGGAACCTTACCTTGCTGCTACCTTGCGATGATTTCGGGGCTTAGCGTCCCTGCGGCCCGGTCCTCGACCAGGCCTCCTCGTTACTGAACTGGTCAACCAGGCTGTTGAACGCGGCAGCTCGCAGCCTGACGTATAAATCACAGCCTCATACGTAGGATAGGCAATATATTCAGTCTATATACACCAAGTTATAATTCTCCACACCTCTCCCTCCATTACACATTCTTATACGGTAATTTACTCCATTGAAAGCCCTATGAGTAAGAAAAAACAAATAAATTAGGCTTCAAAGGGAGGGAGAGAAGAACAACGCACCGGAGGTGGAGAGTATAAATCCCGACTGAGAGTGCGTGCCCCCGTGGGCGGGGGCCGGGGGAGAGTCTCCCAGCGGGACGAGGCTAGTACCTGGTAGGATAGGAGGGACGGGAGGGAAGGGGGAACAAGCGGGACGTGAGCGGAACGGTAAGTACCAACCTGTCTGGGATACTGCCACCACTACCTCTTCTTTCCTGTCACTACCCCGGGAGACTATGGCGCCATTACCAGAGCCCGCCAATACCCGCGGGCCACTGCCGCCATTATTCATACCATCACCCCTGGGACACATGAGCCAAAAATATCCATGAACCTTGCTGCCACTAGCCTCCGGCCCACGACCCATTGGCAATAGCACCATTCTTGCTTCCGTCAACACAGAACACCTCCAACACTACGTATAACAGGCGTAAATCTGTGTGTTTATAAATGTAGGTTAGATTTGTATTTTAAAAGCTACAACAATTATCGTTCTGTGGTTGATGGTTCAATATATCAGTGAACTATATGTTTAGCTTTTCTCTAACCCTGTTCATGGGTTACCACTACACTAGTACCACTATATCACCAGTACCACTATATCACCAGTACCACTATATCACCAGTACCACTATATCACCGGTACCACTACACCACCGGTACCACTACACCACCAGTACCACTACACCACCAGTACCACTACACCACCAGTACCACTACACCACCAGTACCACTACACCACCAGTACCACTACACCACCAGTACCACTACACCACCAGTACCACTACACCACCAGTACCACTACATCACCAGTACCACTACATCACCAGTACCACTACACCACCAGTACCTCTATAGCACCAGTACCCCTACACCACCAGTACCACTACATCACCAGTACCACTACACCACCAGTACCACTACACCACCAGTACCACTACACCACCAGTACCACTACACCACCAGTACCACTACATCACCAGTACCACTACACCACCAGTACCACTACACCACCAGTACCACTACACCACCAGTACCACTACACCACCAGTACCACTACACCACCAGTACCACTACATCACCAGTACCACTACACCACCAGTACCACTACACCACCAGTACCACTACACCACCAGTACCACTACACCACCAGTACCACTACATCACCAGTACCACTACACCACCAGTACCACTACACCACCAGTACCACTACACCACCAGTACCACTACACCACCAGTACCACTACACCACCAGTACCACTACACCACCAGTACCACTACACCACCAGTACCACTACATCACCAGTACCACTACACCACCAGTACCACTACACCACCAGTACCACTACACCACCAGTACCTCTATAGCACCAGTACCACTACACCACCAGTACCTCTATAGCACCAGTACCCCTACACCACCAGTACCACTACATCACCAGTACCACTACACCACCAGTACCACTACACCACCAGTATCACTACACCACCAGTACCTCTATAGCACCAGTACCCCTACACCACCAGTACCACTACATCACCAGTACCACTACACCACCAGTACCACTACACCACCAGTACCACTACACCACCAGTACCTCTATAGCACCAGTACCCCTACACCACCAGTACCACTACATCACCAGTACCACTACACCACCAGTACCACTACACCACCAGTACCACTACACCACCAGTACCACTACACCACCAGTACCACTACACCACCAGTACCACTACACCACCAGTACCACTACACCACCAGTACCACTACATCACCAGTACCACTACACCACCAGTACCACTACACCACCAGTACCCCTACACCACCAGTACCACTACACCACCAGTACCACTACACCACCAGTACCACTACACCACCAGTACCACTACACCACCAGTACCTCTATAGCACCAGTACCCCTACACCACCAGTACCACTACATCACCAGTACCCCTACACCACCAGTACCACTACACCACCAGTACCACTACACCACCAGTACCACTACACCACCAGTACCACTACACCACCAGTACCACTACACCACCAGTACCACTACACCACCAGTACCTCTATAGCACCAGTACCCCTACACCACCAGTACCACTACATCACCAGTACCACTACACCACCAGTACCACTACACCACCAGTACCACTACACCACCAGTACCTCTATAGCACCAGTACCCCTACACCACCAGTACCACTACACCACCAGTACCACTACACCACCAGTACCACTACACCACCAGTACCACTACACCACCAGTACCACTACACCACCAGTACCACTACACCACCAGTACCACTACACCACCAGTACCTCTATAGCACCAGTACCCCTACACCACCAGTACCACTACACCACCAGTACCTCTATAGCACCAGTACCACTACACCACCAGTACCACTACACCACCAGTACCACTACACCACCAGTACCACTACAGCACCAGTACCTCTATAGCACCAGTACCCCTACACCACCAGTACCACTACACCACCAGTACCACTACACCACCAGTACCCCTACACCACCAGTACCCCTACACCACCAGTACCACTACACCACCAGTACCACTACACCACCAGTACCACTACACCACCAGTACCACTACACCACCAGTACCACTACACCACCAGTACCACTACACCACCAGTACCACTACACCACCAGTACCACTACACCACCAGTACCACTACACCACCAGTACCACTACACCACCAGTACCACTACACCACCAGTACCACTACACCACCAGTACCACTACACCACCAGTACCACTACACCACCAGTACCACTACACCACCAGTACCACTACACCACCAGTACCACTACACCACCAGTACCACTACACCACCAGTACCACTACACCACCAGTACCACTACACCACCAGTACCTCTACAGCACCAGTACCCCTACACCACCAGTACCCCTACACCACCAGTACCACTACACCACCAGTACCACTACACCACCAGTACCTCTATAGCACCAGTACCCCTACACCACCAGTACCACTACACCACCAGTACCACTACACCACCAGTCCCACTACACCACCAGTACCACTACACCACCAGTACCACTACACCACCAGTACCACTACACCACAGTACCACTACACCACCAGTACCTCTATAGCACCAGTACCCTACACCACAGTACCACTACATCACCAGTACCACTACATCACCAGTACCACTACATCACCAGTACCACTACACCACCAGTACCACTACATCACCAGTACCACTACACCACCAGTACCACTACACCACCAGTACCACTACATCACCAGTACCACTACATCACCAGTACCACTACACCAGTACCACTACATCACCAGTACCACTACACCACCAGTACCACTACACCACCAGTACCACTACACCACCAGTACCACTACACCAGTACCACTACACCACCAGTACCACTACACCACCAGTACCACTACATCACCAGTACCACTACACCACCAGTACCACTACACCACCAGTACCACTACACCACCAGTACCACTACATCACCAGTAACCACTACACCAGTACCACTACACCACCAGTACCACTACACCACCAGTACCACTACATCACCAGTACCACTACACCACCAGTACCACTACACCACCAGTACCACTACATCACCCGTACCACTACACCACCAGTACCACTACACCACCAGTACCACTACACCACCAGTACCACTACATCACCAGTACCACTACACCACCAGTACCACTACACCACCAGTACCACTACACCACCAGTACCACTACATCACCAGTACCACTACACCACCAGTACCACTACACCACCAGTACCACTACATCACCAGTACCACTACACCACCAGTACCACTACACCACCAGTACCACTACATCACCAGTACCACTACACCACACAGTACCACTACACCACCAGTACCACTAAGTAGTAGGGTGTACAGCTCACAGGCTCCTTTTTTTTTTTGGGAGAGGACCCCTGTGAGATGTACAGCTCACAGGCCCTTTTTTTTTCTGGGGAAAAAAGGGCCTGTGCGTTGCCATGGTTTTCAGGTGAATTTGGGGAGTCACAGATTTGGAATTAGGGAATTCTTATAATGAAAAATAATGGCATACGAGTTTGTTAAAGTTCTTATGAGAAAAATAATTTCCGAGACTTAGAAGTTTGTTAAGGCCTTATGGGACAAATTCAAGTAACGTATGTAGCGCTTTAGGGTTTCCAGGAGAACTCTACGGACATGTTTTACATGTTTTCAACTTACAAAAATCGTCTATGTAAGCCTTAGTTATTCATGTAAATTTAGAAAATCACCTGTGTAAGTCATGGTTTTCAGGGTTTCGTACATCACACCCCCCCTCCCTCCCCCCTTACCTCGCAATCTCTCGCGTCACCTTTATTTACTTTACGCCCGGCCAGCCAGTCGGCTCTTATCTTATCTTATCTTCTTCATAATATCTGGACCGTCCCTCCTCTCTCTCTCTCTCTCCTTTCATTCAGTTCAGTTCAACTATTTTCCAACATCGTATGTTTGCTCCTTTCATTAAGCAAGTCAGTTTTACACAAATAAATCATGTTAGTAAGCATGTTCTAGCTCACGTTCCCCCACCTTACTCCCCTGTCGTATAATGAATACTATCATTCCAATCCCTCTAAAATTTTAAAATAATCATATTTCAAATGTAGTTCAATACAGTAATTTAGTTACCAAGCTCCAGCGCTTGTCCTCCGCCTTAGCTCTCTCTCGTATCTTCGTTAGTATCAGTCCAATTTCCCTGAAATTTTTTACCCTCTGCATTTCAGGCTCCGTAAATAAGATCAAAACAGTTATCAAGCTCCAGCGCTTGTCCCCCACCTTATTTCGTTTATACAAGATCGTTAGTAACAGTCCAATTTCCCTGAAATTTTTACCCTCTGTATTTCAGACTCCGTAAATAAAATCAAGTCAGTTATCGAGCTCCAGCTCTCGTCCCCGCCTTAGTTTCTCCTTCGTATCTTTGTAAATAACCCATCAATTTCCCTAAAATTAAAAGCAGACATACTTCAGACACCGTAAATAAAATCAAGTCAGTTATCGAGCTCCAGCTCTCGTCCCCGCCTTAGTTCTCCTTCATATCTTTGTAAATAATACATCAATCCCCCTGAAATTTTAAACAGTCATATTTCAGACGTAGTAAATAAGATCAAGTCAGTTACTGAGCTCCAGCTCTTGTCCCCCACCCTCTTCCACCCTCAAGTCTTTGCAAATAAACCATCAATTTCCCCCCGAAATTTTTTACCCTCTGTATTTCAGACATAGTAAATATGAAGTAATAAATATAAAACTCTAGCTCTTGTCCTCTGTCCAAGTTCACTCATGTAAATTCATTACTATCAGTCCAAATCCCCCTGAGATTTAAACACTCAACTACATTTTCAGACATAGTAAATAAGATCAAGTCAGTTACCGAGCTCCAGCTCTTGTCCCCCCTGTATTTGCATATTTTCTCTATATTCAGCTGTGTTCTTCACTTTTTGTCCGTGTTTTCTGTGTTCATTCCATGTTCTACAAATGTTCACAGTCCCATTCAGTTCATATTTTCACAAGTATCTCCATTTTTTATGTAATCTTTCTCTTAGTCTCATTATGTTCTCTACAAATTCTAGTCATATTTTCTATGTACATCATATGTTCTCTTTACAACTTTTATACTCGATTATTCATGCTAACTTCCATATTTTGTGTTCTTTGTCCATATTCATGTTCCTCTACAAGTTCATGTTCCTCACAAGATCACTTCGTTTTTCACCTTCACTTACATGTTTTCTACATTCTTTGTCATATTCTCCATGTTCTTCACAAGTCATTGTTCATTCTTTGTAATCCCTATTCTCCTTATCATGTTTCATGTTCTCTGTAAGTTCATATTCCCAGCATGTTCACTGTATTCATCAACTTTTCTTACATATGTTCTTTGCCATGTTCCCCCATATGTTCTCTTGGTTTTTCCCCTTACATGTTATCTAACGTTCCTTAACTAAAAAATCTTTCACCAATCAACTAAAAACATAGTCACTTTCGTCATTTCTCAACTAAACTTATTATCCAGTCAACTAAAAATAGTCAGAAATAGCCTCGTTCAACACTGTTCTTAACTAAAACAACCTTTCTCTTAGCTAAAAATTTGTCAAAGGAAACTTTTTTCAGCACTTTCTTAACAGGCGCTATGTTTCATCAAGAAAAATTGTCAAAGGAAACTTTCCAAAACTGTTCATAACTAGCTTTTATCCATCGTCAATCAACTAAAAATAATAACTTTCATCATTTCTTAACTAAACATATTCCCCATTCATCAGAAAATAACCGTGTTCATCATGTTTCATTGTCATTTCATAACTAAAATTATCTGCCAATCATCAGAAAAAGTAATGTTCATCATGTTTTGGCTTTTTGCTCAACTAAAAGTATTCATCGGTCAACTAAAAATAGTTACTTCATCATGTTTCCTTGTCATTTCTTAACTGAATATCACTTCTCTCATCTGAAAATAGTCAGGATTAACCTCATTCAACACCGTTCTTACTAAAACAGCCTTTCGCTTAGCTAAAAATTGTCAAAGGAATCTTTTCAGCACTGTTCATAACTAACTTTATCCATAGTCAAGTAAGAAAATATAGTCAAAGATATCTATCATCGTCGTTCTAACTGGCATTATACTTTGTGGAGCACTAAAATAGTCACTGTCGTCATATTTTGTCTTTTTCACAACCTAAAAGAGTCAAATGTAACTTTTTCAGCAACTTTCGTAAAAATATATGTCGTTAAGTAAGAAAAATAGTCAAAGGTGCTCTCCGTAACACCAAAGTTACGCTTCGAGATAACAAAAAGACGCTCTCAAACACTCAAAAATTTACTCGCATCCTCAAAGTTATTCTCAGAGTCATCAAAAAGTTAATCTCAGTCAACAAAATGCTATTCTCCAAGTAGCCTTTCATTCATCAGAGAACTTTCTAAGACATCTTCGTTCATTAAAGTTATTCTCAGAGGCATAAAAGTTATTCTCGGAGCTATCAAAAAGTTAATCTCTAAAACAACAAAAGTTAATCTCTGTCATCAAAGTTGATCTGCAAGATATCTTCGAGTCATCAAAGTTACTTTTCATTACATCAAAGACGCATTCAAATACTACCCATGTTCTCAGAAGTCATTCTCAAAGTTATTCAAAGAGCTAACAAAAGTTATTCTCAGAGTCAACTTCGTTCTTCAGAGAAACTTTCCAAAACATCTTTGTTCATCAAAGTTATTCTCAGAGTTAACAAAGGTAATCTCTAACTCACTCTCAGTCATCAAAGTTAATCCAAGAGACGTCAAAGTTAATCCAAGACATCATCTTTCATCAAAGATATTCTCTCTAAGCCATCAATGTTCTTCTCTAAGACATAAAAGTTATTCTCTATGTCAACAAAAGTTATTCTCTGAGCTAACAAAATACTACTCATGTTCTCAAAGACATTCTCCAATTCATCAATGTTGTTTCAAAGACATCAAAGTTAATCTCAGAGTTATCCAAAGACATTCTCAAAGTCATCTAAAGTTATTCTCTAAGACATCAAAGTTATTCTAAGAGTTATCAAAAGTTATTCTCAGTCATGTTATGTTATTCTCTAACTCTCTTCCATTCATCAAAGACATTCTCTAAGCCCTCAAAGTTATTCTCTAAGACAACAAAGTCATTCCCAGAGTCATCAAAAGTTATTCTTCGAAACATAAAATTTGCTCTGTAAGATATCTTCGTTCATCAAACTTATTCTCCGAGATATCTAAAGTTATTCTCAGAACAATCAAAAGTTATTATAAGACAACAAAAGTTATTCTCAGAGCTACCCAAAGCTATTCTCAGAGTCACCTTCGTTCGTCAGAGAAACTTTCAAACATCTTTGTTCATCAAACTTGTTTTCAAAGTCATCAAAAGTTAATCTAAGACATCTTCTTTCATCAAAGTTATTTTCAGAGACATCTAAAGTTATTCTCAGAGCTATCAAACTTGTTCTCAGAGTCATCAAATGTTATTCTCGAAGTTATCAAAGATATTTTCAGAGACATCTAAAGTTATTCTCTAAGACAACAAAGTCTTTCTCAGAGCTACCAAAGTTGTTCTCTAAGACATAAAAGTTGTTCTCTAAACATCAATGTTATTCTCCAAGACATCAAAGATGTTCTCAAAATCATAAAAGTTATTCCCAGAGCTATCAAAGTTATTCTCAAAGTCATCAAAGTTATTCAAAGAGCTAACAAAAGTTATTCTCTAAGTAACCTTTCGTTCATCAGAGAAGCTTTCTAAGACATCTTCGTTCATCAATGTTGATCTCAAAGTCACCTTTGTTCATCAAAGAAACTCTCCTTCTTCCATCAAGTTATACTTTAAGACAACATTGTTGTTCTCTAAGACATCTTCAGGCATAAAATTTCTCCCCAAATGTAACTAGTTCAGCTTTTCATATCAAACTTACACTTCTGTTAAATATATTTTCTTAGACATTTTACCTTTTAAACTGTTCTCTGAACTACACTGTTCAAACCTACGTAACCTATCCTCTCCACCCAATGTTACTTAGTTAACGTAACGTTCCTAAACCTAACTTTACCTATCCTATCATAACTTACCTTACCTTACCTATCTTACCTAACTTTACCTATCTTACCTAACTTAACCAGCATAACCTAACTTTACCTATGTTACCTTACCTTACCTATCTTACCTAACCTAACCTAACTTTACCTATGTTACCTTACCTTACCTACCTTTCCTAACTTTACCTATCCTAACATAACTTACCTTACCTTCCCTAACTTTACCTATCCTAACATAACTTACCTTACCTAACTTAACCTGCTTAACCTTACCTTACCTTACCTTACCTTCCCTATCTTACCTAACTTTACCTAACCTAACCTAACTTTACCTATGTTACCTTACCTATCTTACCTAACCTAACCTAACTTCACCTATGTTACCTAACTTAACCTTCATAACCTAACTTTACCTATCCTAACATAACTTACCTTACCTTCCCTATCTTACCTAACTTTACCTATCCTAACATAACTTACCTTACCTACCTTACCTAACTTAACCTGCTTAACCTTACCTTACATTACCTTACCTATCTTACCTAACCTAACCTAACTTCACCTATGTTACCTAACTTAACCTTCATAACCTAACTTTACCTATCCTAACATAACTTACCTTACCTTCCCTATCTTACCTAACTTTACCTATCCTAACATAACTTACCTTACCTACCTTACCTAACTTAACCTGCTTAACCTTACCTTACATTACCTTACCTATCTTACCTAACTTAACCTGCATAACCTAACTTAACCTGCATAACCTAACTTTACCTATGTTACCTTACCTTACCTATCTTACCTAACTTAACCTGCATAACCTAACTTTACCTATGTTATCTTACCTTACCTTACCTTACCTATCTTATCTAACCTAACCTAACTTTACCTATGTTACCTTACCTTACCTTACCTTACCTATCTTACCTAACTTAACCTGCATAACCTCGGTGTCTGAAATACAGAGGGTACAAATTTCAGGGGAATTGGACTGTTACTAACGATCTTGTATAAAACGAAATAAGGTGGGGGACAAGCGCTGGAGCTTGATAACTGTTTTGATCTTATTTACGGAGCCTGAAATACAGAGGGTAAAAATTTCAGGGAAATTGGACTGTTACTAACGAAGATACGAGAGAGAGCTAAGGCGGAGGACAAGCGCTGGAGCTTGGTAACTAAATTACTGTATTGAACTACGTTTGAAATATGATTATTTTTAAATTTTAGAGGGATTGGAATGATAGTATTCATTATATGACAGGGGAGTAAGGTGGGGGAACGTGAGCTAGAACTTGCTTACTAACACGATTTATTTGTGTAAAACTGACTTGCTTAATGAAAAGGAGCAAACATACGATGTTGGAAAATAGTTGAACTGAACTGAATGAAAGGAGAGAGAGAGAGAGAGGAGGGACGGTCCAGATATTATGAAGAAGATAAGATAAGATAAGAGCCGACTGGCTGGCCGGGCGTAAGGTAAATAAAGGTGACGCGAGAGATTGCGAGGTAAGGGGGGAGGGAGGGGGGTGTGATGTACGAAACCCTGAAAACAATGACTTACACAGGTGATTTTCTAAATTTACATGAAAACTATGGCTTACACAGACGGAATTTGTAAGTTGAAAACATGTAAAACATGTCCGTAGAGTTCTCCTGGAAGCCCTAAAGAGCTACATACGTTACTTGAATTTGTCCCATAAGGCCTTAACAAACTTCTATGTCTCGGAAATTATTTTTCTCATAAGAACTTTAACAAACTCGTATGCCATTATTTTTCATTATAAGAATTCCCTAATTCCAAATCTGTGACTCCCCAAATTCACCTGAAAACCATGACATGCCACAGGCCCTTTTTTCCCCCAGAAAAAAAAGGAGCCTGTGAGCTGTACATCTCACAGGGGTCCTCTCCCAAAAAAAAAAAAGGAGCCTGTGAGCTGTACACCCTACAGCTCACAGGCTCCTTTTTTTTTTTGGGAGAGGACCCCTGTGAGATGTACAGCTCACAGGCTCCTTTTTTTTCTGGGGGAAAAAAGGGCCTGTGGCATGTCATGGTTTTCAGGTGAATTTGGGGAGTCACAGATTTGGAATTAGGGAATTCTTATAATGAAAAATAATGGCATACGAGTTTGTTAAAGTTCTTATGAGAAAAATAATTTCCGAGACATAGAAGTTTGTTAAGGCCTTATGGGACAAATTCAAGTAACGTATGTAGCTCTTTAGGGCTTCCAGGAGAACTCTACGGACATGTTTTACATGTTTTCAACTTACAAATTCCGTCTGTGTAAGCCATAGTTTTCATGTAAATTTAGAAAATCACCTGTGTAAGTCATTGTTTTCAGGGTTTCGTACATCACACCCCCCTCCCTCCCCCCTTACCTCGCAATCTCTCGCGTCACCTTTATTTACCTTACGCCCGGCCAGCCAGTCGGCTCTTATCTTATCTTATCTTCTTCATAATATCTGGACCGTCCCTCCTCTCTCTCTCTCTCTCCTTTCATTCAGTTCAGTTCAACTATTTTCCAACATCGTATGTTTGCTCCTTTTCATTAAGCAAGTCAGTTTTACACAAATAAATCGTGTTAGTAAGCAAGTTCTAGCTCACGTTCCCCCACCTTACTCCCCTGTCATATAATGAATACTATCATTCCAATCCCTCTAAAATTTAAAAATAATCATATTTCAAACGTAGTTCAATACAGTAATTTAGTTACCAAGCTCCAGCGCTTGTCCTCCGCCTTAGCTCTCTCTCGTATCTTCGTTAGTAACAGTCCAATTTCCCTGAAATTTTTACCCTCTGTATTTCAGGCTCCGTAAATAAGATCAAAACAGTTATCAAGCTCCAGCGCTTGTCCCCCACCTTATTTCGTTTTATACAAGATCGTTAGTAACAGTCCAATTCCCCTGAAATTTGTACCCTCTGTATTTCAGACACCGAGGTTATGCAGGTTAAGTTAGGTAAGATAGGTAAGGTAAGGTAAGGTAAGGTAACATAGGTAAAGTTAGGTTAGGTTAGATAAGATAGGTAAGGTAAGGTAAGGTAAGATAACATAGGTAAAGTTAGGTTATGCAGGTTAAGTTAGGTAAGATAGGTAAGGTAAGGTAACATAGGTAAAGTTAGGTTATGCAGGTTAAGTTAGGTTATGCAGGTTAAGTTAGGTAAGATAGGTAAGGTAATGTAAGGTAAGGTTAAGCAGGTTAAGTTAGGTAAGGTAGGTAAGGTAAGTTATGTTAGGATAGGTAAAGTTAGGTAAGATAGGGAAGGTAAGGTAAGTTATGTTAGGATAGGTAAAGTTAGGTTATGAAGGTTAAGTTAGGTAACATAGGTGAAGTTAGGTTAGGTTAGGTAAGATAGGTAAGGTAATGTAAGGTAAGGTTAAGCAGGTTAAGTTAGGTAAGGTAGGTAAGGTAAGTTATGTTAGGATAGGTAAAGTTAGGTAAGATAGGGAAGGTAAGGTAAGTTATGTTAGGATAGGTAAAGTTAGGTTATGAAGGTTAAGTTAGGTAACATAGGTGAAGTTAGGTTAGGTTAGGTAAGATAGGTAAGGTAACATAGGTAAAGTTAGGTTAGGTTAGGTAAAGTTAGGTAAGATAGGGAAGGTAAGGTAAGGTAAGGTAAGGTAAGGTTAAGCAGGTTAAGTTAGGTAAGGTAGGTAAGGTAAGTTATGTTAGGATAGGTAAAGTTAGGGAAGGTAAGGTAAGTTATGTTAGGATAGGTAAAGTTAGGAAAGGTAGGTAAGGTAAGGTAACATAGGTAAAGTTAGGTTAGGTTAGGTAAGATAGGTAAGGTAAGGTAACATAGGTAAAGTTAGGTTATGCTGGTTAAGTTAGGTAAGATAGGTAAAGTTAGGTAAGATAGGTAAGGTAAGGTAAGTTATGATAGGATAGGTAAAGTTAGGTTTAGGAACGTTACGTTAACTAAGTAACATTGGGTGGAGAGGATAGGTTACGTAGGTTTGAACAGTGTAGTTCAGAGAACAGTTTAAAAGGTAAAATGTCTAAGAAAATATATTTAACAGAAGTGTAAGTTTGATATGAAAAGCTGAACTAGTTACATTTGGGGAGAAATTTTATGCCTGAAGATGTCTTAGAGAACAACAATGTTGTCTTAAAGTATAACTTGATGGAAGAAGGAGAGTTTCTTTGATGAACAAAGGTGACTTTGAGATCAACATTGATGAACGAAGATGTCTTAGAAAGCTTCTCTGATGAACGAAAGGTTACTTAGAGAATAACTTTTGTTAGCTCTTTGAATAACTTTGATGACTTTGAGAATAACTTTGATAGCTCTGGGAATAACTTTTATGATTTTGAGAACATCTTTGATGTCTTGGAGAATAACATTGATGTTTAGAGAACAACTTTTATGTCTTAGAGAACAACTTTGGTAGCTCTGAGAAAGACTTTGTTGTCTTAGAGAATAACTTTAGATGTCTCTGAAAATATCTTTGATAACTTCGAGAATAACATTTGATGACTCTGAGAACAAGTTTGATAGCTCTGAGAATAACTTTAGATGTCTCTGAAAATAACTTTGATGAAAGAAGATGTCTTAGATTAACTTTTGATGACTTTGAAAACAAGTTTGATGAACAAAGATGTTTGAAAGTTTCTCTGACGAACGAAGGTGACTCTGAGAATAGCTTTGGGTAGCTCTGAGAATAACTTTTGTTGTCTTATAATAACTTTTGATTGTTCTGAGAATAACTTTAGATATCTCGGAGAATAAGTTTGATGAACGAAGATATCTTACAGAGCAAATTTTATGTTTCGAAGAATAACTTTTGATGACTCTGGGAATGACTTTGTTGTCTTAGAGAATAACTTTGAGGGCTTAGAGAATGTCTTTGATGAATGGAAGAGAGTTAGAGAATAACATAACATGACTGAGAATAACTTTTGATAACTCTTAGAATAACTTTGATGTCTTAGAGAATAACTTTAGATGACTTTGAGAATGTCTTTGGATAACTCTGAGATTAACTTTGATGTCTTTGAAACAACATTGATGAATTGGAGAATGTCTTTGAGAACATGAGTAGTATTTTGTTAGCTCAGAGAATAACTTTTGTTGACATAGAGAATAACTTTTATGTCTTAGAGAAGAACATTGATGGCTTAGAGAGAATATCTTTGATGAAAGATGATGTCTTGGATTAACTTTGACGTCTCTTGGATTAACTTTGATGACTGAGAGTGAGTTAGAGATTACCTTTGTTAACTCTGAGAATAACTTTGATGAACAAAGATGTTTTGGAAAGTTTCTCTGAAGAACGAAGTTGACTCTGAGAATAACTTTTGTTAGCTCTTTGAATAACTTTGAGAATGACTTCTGAGAACATGGGTAGTATTTGAATGCGTCTTTGATGTAATGAAAAGTAACTTTGATGACTCGAAGATATCTTGCAGATCAACTTTGATGACAGAGATTAACTTTTGTTGTTTTAGAGATTAACTTTTTGATAGCTCCGAGAATAACTTTTATGCCTCTGAGAATAACTTTAATGAACGAAGATGTCTTAGAAAGTTCTCTGATGAATGAAAGGCTACTTGGAGAATAGCATTTTGTTGACTGAGATTAACTTTTTGATGACTCTGAGAATAACTTTGAGGATGCGAGTAAATTTTTGAGTGTTTGAGAGCGTCTTTTTGTTATCTCGAAGAGTAACTTTGGTGTTACGGAGAGCACCTTTGACTATTTTTCTTACTTAACGACATATAATTTTTACGAAAGTGCTGAAAAAGTTACATTTGACTCTTTTAGTTGTGGAAAAAGACAAAATATGACGACAGTGACTATTTTAGTGCTCCACAAAGTATAATGCCAGTTAAGAACGACGATGATAGATATCTTTGACTATATTTTCTTACTTGACTATGGATAAAGTTAGTTATGAACAGTGCTGAAAAGATTCCTTTGACAATTTTTAGCTAAGCGAAAGGCTGTTTTAGTTAAGAACGGTGTTGAATGAGGTTAATCCTGACTATTTTCAGATGAGAGAAGTGATATTTCAGTTAAGAAATGACAAGGAAACATGATGAAGTAACTATTTTTAGTTGACCGATGAATACTTTTAGTTGAGCAAAAAGCCAAAACATGATGAACATTACTTTTTCTGATGATTGGCAGATAATTTTAGTTATGAAATGACAATGAAACATGATGAACACGGTTATTTTCTGATGAATGGGGAATATGTTTAGTTAAGAAATGATGAAAGTTATTATTTTTAGTTGATTGACGATGGATAAAAGCTAGTTATGAACAGTTTTGGAAAGTTTCCTTTGACAATTTTTCTTGATGAAACATAGCGCCTGTTAAGAAAGTGCTGAAAAAAGTTTCCTTTGACAATTTTTAGCTAAGAGAAAGGTTGTTTTAGTTAAGAACAGTGTTGAACGAGGCTATTTCTGACTATTTTTAGTTGACTGGATAATAAGTTTAGTTGAGAAATGACGAAAGTGACTATGTTTTTAGTTGATTGGTGAAAGATTTTTTAGTTAAGGAACGTTAGATAACATGTAAGGGGAAAAACCTAGAGAACATATGGGGAACATGGCAAAGAACATATGTAAGAAAAGTTGATGAATACAGTGAACATGCTGGGAATATGAACTTACAGAGAACATGAAAACATGATAAGGAGAATAGGGATTACAAAGAATGAACAATGGACTTGTGAAGAACATGGAGAATATGACAAAAGAATGTAGAAAACATGTAAGTGAAGGTGAAAAACGAAGTGATCTTGTGAGGAACATGAACTTGTAGAGGAACATGAATATTGACAAAGAACACAAAATATGGAAGTTAGCATGAATATCGAGTATAAAAGTTGTAAAGAGAACATATGATGTACATAGAAAATATGACTAGAATTTGTAGAGAACATAATGAGACTAAGAGAAAGATTACATAAAAAATGGAGATACTTGTGAAAATATGAACTGAATGGGACTGTGAACATTTGTAGAACATGGAATGAACACAGAAAACACGGACAAAAAGTGAAGAACACAGCTGAATATAGAGAAAATATGCAAATACAGGGGGACAAGAGCTGGAGCTCGGTAACTGACTTGATCTTATTTACTATGTCTGAAAATGTAGTTGAGTGTTTAAATCTCAGGGGGATTTGGACTGATAGTAATGAATTTACATGAGTGAACTTGGACAGAGGACAAGAGCTAGAGTTTTATATTTGTTACTTCATATTTACTATGTCTGAAATACAGAGGGTAAAAATTTCGGGGGGAAATTGATGGTTTATTTGCAAAGACTTGAGGGTGGAAGAGGGTGGGGGACAAGAGCTGGAGCTCAGTAACTGACTTGATCTTATTTACTACGTCTGAAATATGACTGTTTAAAATTTCAGGGGGATTGATGTATTATTTACAAAGATATGAAGGAGAACTAAGGCGGGGACGAGAGCTGGAGCTCGATAACTGACTTGATTTTATTTACGGTGTCTGAAGTATGTCTGCTTTTAATTTTAGGGAAATTGATGGGTTATTTACAAAGATACGAAGGAGAACTAAGGCGGGGACGAGAGCTGGAGCTCGATAACTGACTTGATTTTATTTACGGAGTCTGAAATACAGAGGGTAAAAATTTCAGGGAAATTGGACTGTTACTAACGATCTTGTATAAACGAAATAAGGTGGGGGACAAGCGCTGGAGCTTGATAACTGTTTTGATCTTATTTACGGAGCCTGAAATACAGAGGGTAAAAAATTTCAGGGAAATTGGACTGATACTAACGAAGATACGAGAGAGAGCTAAGGCGGAGGACAAGCGCTGGAGCTTGGTAACTAAATTACTGTATTGAACTACATTTGAAATATGATTATTTTAAAATTTTAGAGGGATTGGAATGATAGTATTCATTATACGACAGGGGAGTAAGGTGGGGGAACGTGAGCTAGAACATGCTTACTAACATGATTTATTTGTGTAAAACTGACTTGCTTAATGAAAGGAGCAAACATACGATGTTGGAAAATAGTTGAACTGAACTGAATGAAAGGAGAGAGAGAGAGAGAGGAGGGACGGTCCAGATATTATGAAGATAAGATTAGATAAGATAAGATAAGAGCCGACTGGCTGGCCGGGCGTAAAGTAAATAAAGGTGACGCGAGAGATTGCGAGGTAAGGGGGGAGGGAGGGGGGTGTGATGTACGAAACCCTGAAAACCATGACTTACACAGGTGATTTTCTAAATTTACATGAATAACTAAGGCTTACATAGACGATTTTTGTAAGTTGAAAACATGTAAAACATGTCCGTAGAGTTCTCCTGGAAACCCTAAAGCGCTACATACGTTACTTGAATTTGTCCCATAAGGCCTTAACAAACTTCTAAGTCTCGGAAATTATTTTTCTCATAAGAACTTTAACAAACTCGTATGCCATTATTTTTCATTATAAGAATTCCCTAATTCCAAATCTGTGACTCCCCAAATTCACCTGAAAACCATGGCAACGCACAGGCCCTTTTTTCCCCAGAAAAAAAAAGGGCCTGTGAGCTGTACATCTCACAGGGGTCCTCTCCCAAAAAAAAAAAGGAGCCTGTGAGCTGTACACCCTACTACTCCACTACACCACCAGTACCACTACACCACCAGTACCACTACACCACCAGTACCACTACATCACCAGTACCACTACACCACCAGTACCCCTACACCACCAGTACCTCTATAGCACCAGTACCCCTACACCACCAGTACCACTACATCACCAGTACCACTACACCACCAGTACCACTACACCACCAGTACCACTACACCACCAGTACCACTACATCACCAGTACCACTACACCACCAGTACCACTACACCACCAGTACCACTACACCACCAGTACCACTACACCACCAGTACCACTACACCACCAGTACCCTACACCACCAGTACCTACACCACCAGTACCACTACACCACCAGTACCACTACACCACCAGTACCACTACACCACCAGTACCACTACACCACCAGTACCACTACACCACCAGTACCACTACACCACCAGTACCACTACACCACCAGTACCACTACACCACCAGTACCACTACACCACCAGTACCACTACACCACCAGTACCACTACACCACCAGTA
>NC_091182.1:33819559-33919559 GCF_040958095.1 Procambarus clarkii
GGTACCTCTCTAGTACCGTGTAACCAACCAGGTACCTCTCTAGTACCGTGTAACCAACCAGGTACCTCTCTAGTACCGTGTAACCAACCAGGTACCTCTCTAGTGCCGTCTAACCAACCAGGTACCTCTCTAGTGCCGTCTAACCAACCAGGTACCTCTCTAGTACCGTGTAACCAACCAGGTACCTCTCTAGTACCGTCTAACCAACCAGGTACCTCTCTAGTGCCGTCTAACCAACCAGGTACCTCTCTAGTGCCGTCTAACCAACCAGGTACCTCTCTAGTGCCGTCTAACCAACCAGGTACCTCTCTAGTGCCGTCTAACCAACCAGGTACCTCTCTAGTACCGTGTAACCAACCAGGTACCTCTCTAGTACCGTCTAACCAACCAGGTACCTCTCTAGTGCCGTCTAACCAACCAGGTACCTCTCTAGCACCGTGTAACCAACCAGGTACCTCTCTAGTACCGTGTAACCAACCAGGTACCTCTCTAGTACCGTGTACCCAACCAGATGGCGCCACCTAGAAAATAATTCCCTCCTCTATAAGCAAGGAGAATACTCTATCCGTCTACTCCCTGTTGAGAGAGACAGGTTAACTCACCTTGGAGTCAGAGAGACAGAGGCACTCCTCCGGACAGGTGGCCACGGCGACAGCCTCCTGCACCACCAGCGTGGCCGCCACCACCACCACCACACTCACCACACACCACACCATCCTGAAGCACAGATAAGATAATTATCAGAAGAAAGCACCAAGTCATTACGACTATATAGCACTGGGAAGGGGTCAGGATAAGGATTTGGGATGGGACGGGGGAAAGGAATGGTGCTTGGACGGTCGGGGATTGAACGCCGACCTGCATGATGCGAGACCGTCGCTCTACCGTCCAGCCCAAGTGGTTGGGCCCTGAAGCACAGAACATAAGACATCTAATTAAAGTTCTATATGAGTTATGAGTAATTATATTGTGAATATCCAGGCAGATGTATTTCCCACACTTTCTGACAGTGGCCGTGTGTATATATGTATCACATGTATACTGTTAACTTGTGTTAAACTCCCGTTTTTTATACATAGTCAAAAATATATACCCACATTTTATCCTGCGACACTTGATAACCAATAAAATAGCTTCATTAAGAAGAACTGAAAGCCTGGACGATGGTCTGAGACCCTCAGCTGACACTGGACACACCAGTACTAGATCTGCCACCACTCCAGGGGCCGGATTCACGAAGCAGTTACGCAAGTACTTACGAACCTGTATATCTTTTCTCAATTTTTGGCGGCTTTGTTTACAATTATTAAACAGTTAATGAGCTCCGAAGCACCAGGAGGCTGTTTATAACAATAACAACGGTTGATTAGGATGTTTTCATGCTTGTAAACTGTTTAATAAATGTAACCAAAGCCGTCAAAGATTGAGGAAAGATGTACACGTTCGTAAGTACTTGCGTAACCGTTTTGTGAATCTGGCCCCTGGCCACTTACAAATAGTATATTAATATATACAGTAAACAATTCCCTCGTAAATACAGTAAATTGATGGGATTATTGACACCATACGCCTGAAACGTTATTCGTGCTAGTGGCTTTACAAGAATGTAAAATGAACACAATATCTATGTACTCTCTTAACCCCCAATGTACCTTCCTTCCTTGATGGAGCCCCACTACACATCAAAAAGTCAACACCAGCAATCAACAGCCAATTAATGCACATCTATATTGTACCTACTTCAATGCACCGTATGGGCCAATAGGCTCTCTGCAGTTACTTCCATTCTCATGTACCCACCTCACCCAAAACCTTTGTGTCACCTCACCCAAAACGAATAAAAAGCAAGATTTAGGTCAAATGTATCATACACAGTGTATGAAGTGTATCATAAGTGTAGTGTTAAGTGTTAACAAGTCTTTGAGAATGTAAAAAGCCTTTACGAAACACTTCTAGTCGTCAAAAATGAATTTTGGAGAATTGATATTTCCATTACCACCGATAGTGAAGAAAAAGTAAGAAATATTGAGAAAGTTCTTGTTAGAATTATTAATCTTACCTTTTCAGTCATATTCAACAACAAATGTTTACAAGAAAGACTGCTACCAAAATATACTAATATATAAATTATATATATATATTATATATATATATATATATATATATATATATATATATATATATATATATATATATATATATACACAAAACACTTGGATAAACGCACATGTGTAACCAAAAAAACTCTTCCCCGTGAAGGATTCGAACCTTAGATAACCTGGTGCATCAAACACTGGCATATCCAGTACGGTAACCGCTTGACCAGCACAGACTACACAAAAATCGTTGGTAGTACAGGACTATTTCCCCAACGACCCGACAGCACTCGCTGTCGGTCATTTTCATCAAATCAGTCACTTCAGGGGGTTCAGTACGTGTGCAGGCTATGTTTTACTGGGAGCAATGGGGCTGACCCCGACATGTTTATGTTGGACACCTACCCAAAGCAATCACAGTGTAAAGTTGGAAGATGCTAGCCCCATGCATCTGGCTTCCAACCTTGACCAGACAAACAAACATGACGTTCTCTCTTATATAAATTATACAGGTCACTTGATGGAGTTAGCATTGCTGTAACCAACTTCACTACACACACCTTTATCACTGTAACCGTCTGTGCTGCACACAACCAGCATCACTGTATCCATCTTCACTACACATTATCTTCAGCATGTAACCAAAAAGATTGCGTCATTAAAGTGTTGGGAGCCAGTATAGAGCAAATCTCTCACGAGAATATGCATTTAGCATGTCAATATATGAATGCAGTAATATTTCAAAACACAATAAAACTCTATAGACATGGGGCTGACTATTTCATCGCCCCTGACTCATGTAAAGTGGGCACAGACTATCAAACAGGGCATGGGTCCGACCCTATTATGACAGTTGCCATACACAGGTCTCCCTGCAAAGTTTAATGAGGCCAGTCTTAAGCATCAGACAGAAATCCACTTTTATACAGCTAACAAAAAAAAATCATTAGACTGTTTATAAATAGCCGGGAAACCCCACCAGGACATCCGTATCAACTGTGCTGTGCAGAGGAGGCAGACGGCCTCCCGTGCGCCATATAAACAAACAGGTGAGCATCTGGGAGGCAGCCGCCCGCACGCACGCTCACACACACGCACACATACATATTCCTCTCAATGTTTGCTGATGATGCAAAAATTATGAGAAGGTTCAAGACAGAGGAAGATAGTATGAGGCTACAAGATGACCTAGACAAACTGAAGGAATAGTCCAACAAATGGCTACTAAAGTTCAACCCAAGTAAATGTAAGGTAATGAAACTATGAGGAGGAAATAGGAGAGCAGACACTGGATACGGAATGGGAGATGAAGTGCTTCACGAAACGGACAAAGAGAACTATCTATGAGTTGATATCACGCCAAACCTGTCTCCCGAAGCCCACATCAAAAGAATAACATCAGCGGCCTATGCGAGGCTGGCTAACATCAGAACTGCTTTCAGAAACCTTTGTAAAGAATCATTTAGAACCTTGTATACCACATATGTAAGGCCAATCCTGGAGTATGCGGCCCCAGCATGGAACCCGTACCTAGTCAAGCATAAGACGAAGCTGGAAAAAGTTCAGAGGTATGCTACTAGGCTAGTCCCAGAACTAAAAGGCATGAGTTATGAGGTCAGACTAAGTGAACTGCACCTCACGTCGCTGGAAGACAGACGAGCTAGGGGAGACATGATCACCACATACAAAATTCTCAGGGGAATTGACAGGGTGGACAAGGATGGATTATTTAACACGGATACTGTCGGGTAGTACACGCACAAGGGGACACAGGTGGAAACTGAGTACCCAAATGAGCCAAAGAGACATTAGAGAGAATGTTTTCAGTGTCAGAGTAGTTAGTAAATGGAATGCATTAGGCAGTGATGTGGTGGAGGCTGACTCCATACAGTTTCAAACGTAAGTATGATAGAGCCCAGTAGGCTCAGGAACCTGTACACCAGTTGATTGACGGTTGAGAGGCGGGACCAAAGAGCCAGAGCTCAATCCCCGCAAGCACAACTAGGTGAGCACACACACACACTCACACACTCACACACACACACACACACACACACACACACACACACACAGCAGACGCACCACTTCATCTATATACAAAAACAAAAAGATGACACCAGATGGGCTAATTTTGGCGAACGATTGTGCTTGAATTCGAATCATTATCGCTCATCTTGCGAAGACAACTGTCTTGATGTGAGCCACACTACCTTAGAGACGAGTCATATAACGAAACATTACCATAATCAACTCCAGATAGTGATACCGTAAGAGAGACGCATTTTGCACAATTAATGATGATAAAAAGTCCAGAAATGATTGTACTGCGTCAGTAATGAGAATAAATGAATAAGGGAAAAATCAACTGAAATAATTCACAGTAATTTTGTAACTACACATTAAGGACTGTTGGTTCCTCCGTGTCATAGTGGCCTTCGTCGTGTTGATCCTGGCTTGCCTCGCTGGTTACTCTCAGGAGGAAAGACCTTACATATTGTTATAGCAGCCATATTGGGTTTGTGTGATCAATAATTACACGTCAAATTTAGTTCAGAGACTTCGCATTTCTAAATTTACATTTACTTCTCTTCCCGGCTCTTACCTATCCTTTCTATCCCGTCTAGTCCATCCCCCCCCCCCCTACTACACCTTAGTGCAGCTCCCATTTATTCAGTTCTCCCTTAACCATATCTCCCTCCCCCCTCCCCCTATCCCCCCTCCCCCATCCCCCCCCCCTCCACACACCCGTAAATCAATATAAATGACAACAGTTCAATGTGTTATTTGTGATAAAAATAAGCATTATTTACAAGCCCTTTTTCGTACCTGACAAATATTACAAGAGACGCAACATAAGCTTATAATGACGCGGCCGGAACCTGTGTATAATGCACCATACATTTTCCAAGTACATGGACAAAATAGTCCCCCTATTAACTAGGCACCAACTGCGGTAATTAACTGTTGTCGGGGTTGTTAGGATGGCTTGAGGTCCGTCTTGAGCACTGATAGACAGCGGGACGGACGTGTAGACAGTTCCAATTATACAGTGACCCCGACACCCCCGCCCACGCCCCCTCCCCTGCCCCCTCCCTCGCCCCTTCTCTCGCCCCTGCCCACACTCCCACCCACGCCCACACCCCCGCCCACGCCCCCGCCCCCACCCACGCCCACACCCTCGCCTATAGCCCAATGGTTCTCCGCCAGCTGTACTTAAGACCATGTCGTCGTCCCTTGAGAGCAGTATATACACCGAGAAGTGTACCATGTATACAGCGTGTATACAAGCTGAGAGTTTACTTTCGTCCTGAACTATGTTGTCCAACCACTTGGGCTGGACGGTAGAGCGACGGCCTCGCCTCATGCAGGTCAGCGTTCAATCCCCGACCGGCCAAGTGGTTGGCCACCATTCCTTCCCCCCGTCCAATCCCAAATCCTTATCCCGATCCCTTCCCAGTGGTATATAGTCGTAATGGCATGGTGCTTTCTCCTGTTAGTTCAGGAGGGGAGGGCAGGTGGAATTATGTTAAGGATTGCAGTATACTTGGTGGTGGTGAAGTTACAGCTCCGCTCATGTGCCAGGTAAGTTACGGGCTCACCATAGCCCGTGCTACTTGGAAATTGTTCAGAGTAGCTGAATCTATAATAACAACAAATAATCATCTTATACTAACAACCATGAAGCTTACTGGAGCATAAATAGTGGGTGCTCAACATTGCAGACAAAATTATATGCCCTGAAGGAGGCCATAAATTATACAATTGAGAATAATTTACAAGTCATCATTCATACCGACTCTAAATCTTCGCTCCAGGCATTGTTATCCAGTCAACACAGAGATAATATACAACTCACCACAGAAATCCAACATATAGGAAAAGAAGCCCATAATCTAGGGCTGTCAATCACCCTAAATTGGATACCAAGTCACATTGGCATAGATGGTAATGAAAAGGCAGACTCACTAGCAAAAACTGCCACTGATCTACCTGTTGTTCAGGTTCAAATACCTCCAAGTTTTTCACAGATTAAGGAGCAAATCAAGAAGAAAATACTCCCAAGTATCAAAAGACGCCAAAGAGCCAAAGTAGCGGAAGGAAGATCCGCTGCGATATGGTACGAACTAGCCACTGGGTACTACTCTTTCATGCCTGACAAAAAGATATCCAGAGACATTGCAGTGGCCATACACAGACTCAGACTTGGTTACAAGTGTTGCTGGGAGGTAATAAACCCAATAGTTAAAGAGTGTCATATCTGTGGAACAGAAGCAGAGGCGCCACTATTGCACTACTTACTGGAATGTGAAGCTACTGAAGCCCTGCGCATCAAACTCAACATTAATCCAACGACAACAGCTGCATTAGATGCACATTCCACAGCCACTACAATGGTTAGAAAAGCCGTTAAAGAATGGGACTCACTAGTGAATATTCTGCACCTACATCCGCCACCAAGATAATGCTATTAAAACAAGACTAAAACAGGAGCGAAAAAGAAACAGGGAAAAAGGAGGAAACCCCACCTCCATTTAATACTTTGACCCAAATATCAGAGTAACAAGATTATCGCGAATAACCGAACTCAATTACGGGCTCACCATAACCCGTGCTATTTAGAACATTTTGTTCCGATTAGCTGAATCTAAAACAACAACAAATAATAATTTGCTATATTTTTACGGGCCCGTGCCACCTCTTGGGTGGCACGGGTGGCACACTTCATCAATCAATAATCATTTTGACCCAAATACCAGAGTAACAAGGTTATCGTGAATAACCGAACTAAATTACGGGCTCACCATAGCCCGTGCTACAAGGACGTTTCGGTCTGAGTAGCTAAATCTAAAACAACAAAATAATCATCAGTCGAAATTGCAAGAGTGGTTCAGTAGAGACGCTTGAGAGATACCACCACACATCTTCAACATTCACCAACAACGATGCAACACTCTACGTGTCTACTTCCGACCCTCACAAGACGCTCCACCCTCGACACCCTCACAAGACGCTCCACCCTCGACACCCTCACAAGACGCTCCACCCTCGACACCCTCACAAGACGCTCCACCCTCGACACCCTCACAAGACGCTCCACCCTCGACACAGCAGACAGTAAAATTCTGGCAGCATCAGGAGTTCATCTTCAGGAGTTCTGGCGAACTCCTCGACTCCAGCAGCATTCACGGCGCCAAGCTCTACGACTCTCACCCCGCATCCGAGCTCTCTACCCCTGGCCTCAGTTGAGACGAAGCCATGCTCCAGGCTTTGTCTCAACTCCTGCCACACTTCACTACACTGCCAACAAGCCGACTGCTGTAACCAACACTACTATACTACTCTGTGCCAAATCAGCTAAAACATGTACAGGTAATTATGCGTGACAAGAGAATGTGTCTATCAGTCGCAGGTCGGAGGCCAGACGCTTGGAGCTAGCCTCATTAAACCTTGCAAGATAAAATTATGATGGCGGTGGAGGTGGAGGCTGACTCCATACACAGTTTCAAATGTAGGTATGATAGAGCCCAGTAGGCTCAGGAACCTGTACACCAGTTGATTGACAGTTGAGACGCGGGACTAAAGAGCCAGAGCTCAACCTCTGCAAGCACAACTAGGTGAATACACACACACACACACACACACACACACACACACACACACACACACACACACACACACACGCAAGAAAGTTATGCGTCAGAGTCGTAGAGGATGATGAATTACGCCACACTAGAGAGCACCAGAACAGGTGATCCAAGCCACAGTAACGGGAATAACACCCACGTGGGACACAGTCAGCTGATCGCCGGATGTAAACAAGCGGCCATTACTCCAGCCCAGCACACGCCAGAGAGAGATACACTTCACCACCTCATAACAACATGCAAATGCTTTACTGAGAGAGGTGGGGAAGCGTGGACCTCACACTAGCGTGAGCCCTGCACATGTTGAGAGTGAGAGGGTGAAGGAGAGAGCAGTGGTTAAGATGGTTAAGAGCTCATTGCCAAGGGAACGGTCACATCGTAAAGAGGCCGTTCAACGAACGTTCCTTTCTAATTGCTAAGTCTATATATCGTTAGGTTAGGATGTTATCTTAGGCTAGATTTAGTTGCGTTGGGTTAGGCTGAATTAGATTTGATTGGGCTGGGTTGGATTGGGTTAAGGTTGGTTAGGAACAGTGAGACAGTTTTAAATTCCTTGTCGAACCGTCTTGGGAAGTATGTAACATTTGTCAAATGATAAAAACGAACGAGCATCAAATGTTCCAAAAATATATAGATATCCCTAACAGTAGACACGAGAACTCTCTGTTTTAAAGCACATCCAAGGCCATAGTTTTAGTGATTGAATACATAAATGTGGTTTTAGTGCCAGGCTCAGACCCAAGGTCTTCTCTACACTGTGCTGTTGACCGCCATTGTCTCCTCAATTGGTTTTATTCAAAATTTTCTCTTTGGCCTCCTTCAGGAGCAGTCTTAGCATGCTGGCCTTAAGCTCCATAGGAAGAACATTTCCTGTGTGTGTGGGGATGTTAAAGTGAATAAAACCCACATGTACATCCATGGAAGTATGCGTAGACGCGCGCGCGCACACACACAAACCTGTACACCAGTTGATTGACAGTTGAGAGGCAGGACCAAAGAGCCAAAGCTCAACCCCTTCAAGCACAACTAGGTAAGAACACACACACACACACCCATACATTGACGTGTACTCACCTATTTGTTCTTGCGGGGATTGAGCTTTGGCTCTTTGGTCCCGCCTCTCAACCGTCAATCAACCGATGTACAGGTTCCTGAGCCTACTGGGCTCTATCATATCTACATTTGAAACTGTGTATGGAGTCAGCCTCCAGGCTGACTCCATACACAGTCAGCCTGGAGGCTGACTGTGTATGGAGTCAGGGAGCCGGTCGGCCGAGCGGACAGCACGCTGGTCTTGTGATCCTGTGGTCCTGGTTCGATCCCAGGCGCCGGCGAGAAACAATGGGCAGAGTTTCTTTCACCCTATGCCCCTGTTACCTAGCAGTAAAATAGGTACCTGGGTGTTAGTCAGCTGTCACAGGCTGCTTCCAGGGGGTGGAGGCCTGGTCGAGTACCGGGCCGCGGGGACACAAAGTCCCGAAATCATCTCAAGATAACCACCACATCACTTCCTAATGCATTCCATTTATTAACTACTCTGACACTGAAAAATTCTTTCTAACGTGTCTGTGGCTCATCTGGGTACTAAGTTTCCACCTGTGTCCCCTTGTTCGTGTCCCACCCGTGCTGAAGAGTTTGTCTTTGTCCACCCTGTCAATTCCCCTGAGAATTTTGTAGGTGGTTATCATGTCTCCCCTTACTCTTTTGTTTTCCAGTGTTGTGAGGTTCAGCTCCTTTAGCCTTTCCTCGTAGCTCAATCCTCTCAGTTCCGGGACGACCCTGGTGGCATACCGCTGAATCTTCTCTAACATTGTCTTGTGTTTAACTAGGTATGGACTCCAGGCTGGAGCTGCATACTCCAGGATTGGTCTTACGTAGTGATCACACACGTGTGTGTGTGTGTGTGTGTGTGTGTGTGTGTACTCACCTAGTTGTACTCACCTAGTTGTGTTTGCGGGGGTTGAGCTCTGGCTCTTTGGTCCCGCCTCTCAACCGTCAATCAACAGGTGTACAGATTCATGAGCCTATCGGGCTCTGTCATATCTACACTTGAAACTGTGTATGGAGTCAGCCTCCACCACATCACTTCCTAATGCATTCCATTTGTCAACCACTCTGACACTAAAAAAGTTCTTTCTAATATCTCTGTGGCTCATTTGGGCACTCAGTTTCCACCTGTGTCCCCTTGTGCGTGTTCCCCTAGTGTTAAATAGACTGTCTTTATCTACCCTATCAATCCCCTTCAGAATCTTGAATGTGGTGATCATGCCCCCCCTAACTCTTCTGTCTTCCAGCGAAGTGAGGTTTAATTCCCGTAGTCTCTCCTCGTAGCTCATACCTCTCAGCTCGGGTACTAGTCTGGTGGCAAACCTTTGAACCTTTTCCAGTTTAGTCTTATCCTTGACTAGATATGGACTCCATGCTGGGGCTGCATACTCCAGGATTGGCCTGACATATGTGGTATACAAAGTTCTGAATGATTCTTTACACAAGTTTCTGAATGCCGTTCGTATGTTGGCCAGCCTGGCATATGCCGCTGATGTTATCCGCTTGATATGTGCTGCAGGAGACAGGTCTGGCGTGATATCAACCCCCAAGTCTTTTTCCTTCTCTGACTCCTGAAGAATTTCCTCTCCCAGATGATACCTTGTATCTGGCCTCCTGCTCCCTACACCTATCTTCATTACATTACATTTGGTTGGGTTAAACTCTAACAACCATTTGTTCGACCATTCCTTCAGCTTGCCTAGGTCTTCTTGAAGCCTCAAACAGTCCTCTTCTGTTTTAATCCTTCTCATAATTTTAGCATCGTCCGCAAACATTGAGAGAAATGAATCGATACCCTCCGGGAGATCATTTACATATATCAGAAACAAGATAGGACCGAGTACAGAGCCCTGTGGGACTCCACTGGTGTGTGTGTGTGTGTGTGTGTGTGTGTGTGTGTGTGTGTGTGTGTGTGTGTGTGGTGTGTGTGTGTGTGTGTGTGTGTGTGTTCCCCTCTCACCAACATGTTCCCTCACTTCCCCTCACCTCTCCCAGGACCACCTCCACATGAGGAATTATGACACCACTTATCGACACAATATTTCAAATAGGATGCTCCCCCATTCCTCCTCTTCTGCCCCCCCCTTCCTTGTCTTCTCTCCCCATCACCCATTCCCCGTAACCACCCCTCTTCCCGTCACTCAAGACCCTTGCCTGTCACTCCCCTCCCTCTCCTCCCGTACATATTAATACCCATTTCTCTCCCCATTACGGGCTCACCATAACCCGTGCTACTTGGAACTTTTGTTCCGGGTAGCTGAATCTTCAACAACAACATCTCTTCCCAGTTTTCTTCCCCATACTTCGTTTACACTCCCTATCTTCTTATTACCTATTCGTACCTTTATACATAAGAACATAAGAACAAAGGCATCTGCAGAAGGCCTATTGGACCATACGAGGCAGCTCCTATTTATAACCACCCAATCCCATTCATATACATGTTCAACCCACGCTTGAAACAATCGAGGGACCCCCACCTCCACCACGTTACGCGGTAATTGGTTCTACAAACCAACAACCCTGTTACCGAACCAGTATTTACCCAGGTCTTTCCTAAATCTAAACTTATCCAATTTATACCCTTTGTTTCGTGTTCTGCCCCCGCAAGCACAACTAGGTGAATATAGGACTATACTTGAACCTATCCTGTTTCTGATATACGTAAATGATCTTCCAGAATGTATAGACTCATTCCTCTCAATGTTTGCTTATGATGCTAAAATTATAAGAAGGATTAAGACAGGACAGCCAAAGGATACAGAATGACCTGGACCGACTGAAGGAATGGTCCAACAAATGGCTACTAGAGTTTAACTGAAGCAAGTGCAAAGTGATGAAGATAGGCGTAGGGAGCAGGAGGCCAAACACAAGGCAGCAACTTTGAGAGAAATCCTCCAGGAGTCAGAAAGAGACAAATATATGGATGGTTGATATCACACCAGATATGTCCTCTGAAGCCCACATCAAAAGGATAACATCAGCGGCGTATGTAAGGCTGGCGAACATAAGAACTGGCTTCAGAAATTTGTGTAAGGAATCACACAGAACCTTGTATACCTCATATCTCAGACCAATACTGGAATATGCGGCTCCAGCGTGGAGTCCACATCTTGTTAAACACAAAACGAAGTTAGAAAAGGTTAAGAGGTATGCCATCAGGCTAATCTCCGAACTGAGAGGGATGAGCTATGAGGAAAGATTACTGGAACTGAACCTCACGACACTGGAATACAGAAAAGTTTGGGGAGAAATGATCACTACCTACACAATTCTCAGAGGAATTGACAGGGTAGATAAAGATTAACTGTTTAACATGGGTGGTACGCGAACACGGGGACACAGGTAGAGACTTGAGTACCCATATGAGCCACAGGGACGTTAGAAAGAACTTCTTCAGTGTCAGAGTAGTTAACATGTGGAATGCATTAGGCAGTGATGTGGTGGAGGCTGACCACATCACACCCACACATGCGAAGGTATTCCAAGGTATTCACAGGAGAAGACCAAGATGTGCTACTATGGCAAAGACTCCCCCTAGAGGGAACCTTACCTTGCTGCTACCTTGCGATGATTTCGGGGCTTAGCGTCCCTGCGGCCCGGTCCTCGACCAGGCCTCCTCGTTACTGAACTGGTCAACCAGGCTGTTGAACGCGGCAGCTCGCAGCCTGACGTATAAATCACAGCCTCATACGTAGGATAGGCAATATATTCAGTCTATATACACCAAGTTATAATTCTCCACACCTCTCCCTCCATTACACATTCTTATACGGTAATTTACTCCATTGAAAGCCCTATGAGTAAAAAAAACAAATAAATTAGGCTTCAAAGGGAGGGAGAGAAGAACAACGCACCGGAGGTGGAGAGTATAAATCCCGACTGAGAGTGCGTGCCCCCGTGGGCGGGGCCGGGGGAGAGTCTCCCAGCGGGACGAGGCTAGTACCTGGTAGGATAGGAGGGACGGGAGGGAAGGGGGAACAAGCGGGACGTGAGCGGAACGGTAAGTACCAACCTGTCTGGGATACTGCCACCACTACCTCTTCTTTCCTGTCACTACCCCGGGAGACTATGGCGCCATTACCAGAGCCCGCCAATACCGCGGGCCACTGCCGCCATTATTCATACCATCACCCCTGGGACACATGAGCCAAAAATATCCATGAACCTTGCTGCCACTAGCCTCCGGCCCACGACCCATTGGCAATAGCACCATTCTTGCTTCCGTCAACACAGAACACCTCCAACACTACGTATAACAGGCGTAAATCTGTGTGTTTATAAATGTAGGTTAGATTTGTATTTTAAAAGCTACAACAATTATCGTTCTGTGGTTGATGGTTCAATATATCAGTGAACTATATGTTTAGCTTTTCTCTAACCCTGTTCATGGGTTACCACTACACTAGTACCACTATATCACCAGTACCACTATATCACCAGTACCACTATATCACCAGTACCACTATATCACCGGTACCACTACACCCGGTACCACTACACCACCGGTACCACTACACCACCAGTACCACTACACCACCAGTACCACTACACCACCAGTACCACTACACCACCAGTACCACTACACCACCAGTACCACTACACCACCAGTACCACTACACCACCAGTACCACTACATCACCAGTACCACTACATCACCAGTACCACTACACCACCAGTACCTCTATAGCACCAGTACCCCTACACCACCAGTACCACTACATCACCAGTACCACTACACCACCAGTACCACTACACCACCAGTACCACTACACCACCAGTACCACTACACCACCAGTACCACTACATCACCAGTACCACTACACCACCAGTACCACTACACCACCAGTACCACTACACCACCAGTACCACTACACCACCAGTACCACTACACCACCAGTACCACTACACCACCAGTACCACTACACCACCAGTACCACTACACCACCAGTACCACTACACCACCAGTACCACTACACCACCAGTACCACTACATCACCAGTACCACTACATCACCAGTACCACTACACCACCAGTACCACTACACCACCAGTACCACTACACCACCAGTACCACTACACCACCAGTACCACTACACCACCAGTACCACTACACCACCAGTACCACTACATCACCAGTACCACTACACCACCAGTACCACTACACCACCAGTACCACTACACCACCAGTACCTCTATAGCACCAGTACCACTACACCACCAGTACCTCTATAGCACCAGTACCCCTACACCACCAGTACCACTACATCACCAGTACCACTACACCACCAGTACCACTACACCACCAGTATCACTACACCACCAGTACCTCTATAGCACCAGTACCCCTACACCACCAGTACCACTACATCACCAGTACCACTACACCACCAGTACCACTACACCACCAGTACCACTACACCACCAGTACCTCTATAGCACCAGTACCCCTACACCACCAGTACCACTACATCACCAGTACCACACCACCAGTACCACTACACCACCAGTACCACTACACCACCAGTACCACTACACCACCAGTACCACTACACCACCAGTACCACTACACCACCAGTACCACTACACACCAGTACCACTACATCACCAGTACCACTACACCACCAGTACCACTACACCACCAGTACCCCTACACCACCAGTACCACTACACCACCAGTACCACTACACCACCAGTACCACTACACCACCAGTACCACTACACCACCAGTACCTCTATAGCACCAGTACCCCTACACCACCAGTACCAACTACATCACCAGTACCCCTACACCACCAGTACCACTACACCACCAGTACCACTACACCACCAGTACCACTACACCACCAGTACCACTACACCACCAGTACCACTACACCACCAGTACCACTACACCACCAGTACCTCTATAGCACCAGTACCCCTACACCACCAGTACCACTACATCACCAGTACCACTACACCACCAGTACCACTACACCACCAGTACCACTACACCACCAGTACCTCTATAGCACCAGTACCCTACACCACCAGTACCACTACACCACCAGTACCACTACACCACCAGTACCACTACACCACCAGTACCACTACACCACCAGTACCACTACACCAACCAGTACACTACACCACCAGTACCTCTATAGCACCAGTACCCCTACACCACCAGTACCACTACACCACCAGTACCTCTATAGCACCAGTACCACTACACCACCAGTACCACTACACCACCAGTACCACTACACCACCAGTACCACTACAGCACCAGTACCTCTATAGCACCAGTACCCCTACACCACCAGTACCACTACACCACCAGTACCACTACACCACCAGTACCCCTACACCACCAGTACCCCTACACCACCAGTACCACTACACCACCAGTACCACTACACCACCAGTACCACTACACCACCAGTACCACTACACCACCAGTACCACTACACCACCAGTACCACTACACCACCAGTACCACTACACCACCAGTACCACTACACCACCAGTACCACTACACACCAGTACCACTACACCACCAGTACCACTACACCACCAGTACCACTACACCACCAGTACCACTACACCACCAGTACACTACACCACCAGTACCACTACACCACCAGTACCACTACACCACCAGTACCACTACACCACCAGTACCACTACACCACCAGTACCACTACACCACCAGTACCACTACACCACCAGTACCACTACACCACCAGTACCTCTACAGCACCAGTACCCCTACACCACCAGTACCCCTACACCACCAGTACCACTACACCACCAGTACCACTACACCACCAGTACCTCTATAGCACCAGTACCCCTACACCACCAGTACCACTACACCACCAGTACCACTACACCACCAGTCCCACTACACCACCAGTACCACTACACCACCAGTACCACTACACCACCAGTACCACTACACCACCAGTACCACTACACCACCAGTACCTCTATAGCACCAGTACCCCTACACCACCAGTACCACTACATCACCAGTACCACTACATCACCAGTACCACTACATCACCAGTACCACTACACCACCAGTACCACTACATCACCAGTACCACTACACCACCAGTACCACTACACCACCAGTACCACTACATCACCAGTACCACTACATCACCAGTACCACTACATCACCAGTACCACTACACCACCAGTACCACTACACCACCAGTACCACTACACCACCAGTACCACTACACCAGTACCACTACACCACCAGTACCACTACACCACCAGTACCACTACATCACCAGTACCACTACACCACCAGTACCACTACACCACCAGTACCACTACACCACCAGTACCACTACATCACCAGTACCACTACACCATACCACTACACCAGTACCACTACACCACCAGTACCACTACACCACCAGTACCACTACATCACCAGTACCACTACACCACCAGTACCACTACACCACCAGTACCACTACATCACCAGTACCACTACACCACCAGTACCACTACACCACCAGTACCACTACACCACCAGTACCACTACATCACCAGTACCACTACACCACCAGTACCACTACACCACCAGTACCACTACACCACCAGTACCACTACATCACCAGTACCACTACACCACCAGTACCACTACACCACCAGTACCACTACATCACCAGTACCACTACACCACCAGTACCACTACACCACCAGTACCACTACATCACCAGTACCACTACACCACCAGTACCACTACACCACCAGTACCACTAAGTAGTAGGGTGTACAGCTCACAGGCTCCTTTTTTTTTTTGGGAGAGGACCCCTGTGAGATGTACAGCTCACAGGCCCTTTTTTTTTCTGGGGAAAAAAGGGCCTGTGCGTTGCCATGGTTTTCAGGTGAATTTGGGGAGTCACAGATTTGGAATTAGGGAATTCTTATAATGAAAAATAATGGCATACGAGTTTGTTAAAGTTCTTATGAGAAAAATAATTTCCGAGACTTAGAAGTTTGTTAAGGCCTTATGGGACAAATTCAAGTAACGTATGTAGCGCTTTAGGGTTTCCAGGAGAACTCTACGGACATGTTTTACATGTTTTCAACTTACAAAAATCGTCTATGTAAGCCTTAGTTATTCATGTAAATTTAGAAAATCACCTGTGTAAGTCATGGTTTTCAGGGTTTCGTACATCACACCCCCCTCCCTCCCCCCTTACCTCGCAATCTCTCGCGTCACCTTTATTTACTTTACGCCCGGCCAGCCAGTCGGCTCTTATCTTATCTTATCTTCTTCATAATATCTGGACCGTCCCTCCTCTCTCTCTCTCTCTCCTTTCATTCAGTTCAGTTCAACTATTTTCCAACATCGTATGTTTGCTCCTTTCATTAAGCAAGTCAGTTTTACACAAATAAATCATGTTAGTAAGCATGTTCTAGCTCACGTTCCCCCACCTTACTCCCCTGTCGTATAATGAATACTATCATTCCAATCCCTCTAAAATTTTAAAATAATCATATTTCAAATGTAGTTCAATACAGTAATTTAGTTACCAAGCTCCAGCGCTTGTCCTCCGCCTTAGCTCTCTCTCGTATCTTCGTTAGTATCAGTCCAATTTCCCTGAAATTTTTTACCCTCTGCATTTCAGGCTCCGTAAATAAGATCAAAACAGTTATCAAGCTCCAGCGCTTGTCCCCCACCTTATTTCGTTTATACAAGATCGTTAGTAACAGTCCAATTTCCCTGAAATTTTTACCCTCTGTATTTCAGACTCCGTAAATAAAATCAAGTCAGTTATCGAGCTCCAGCTCTCGTCCCCGCCTTAGTTCTCCTTCGTATCTTTGTAAATAACCCATCAATTTCCCTAAAATTAAAAGCAGACATACTTCAGACACCGTAAATAAAATCAAGTCAGTTATCGAGCTCCAGCTCTCGTCCCCGCCTTAGTTCTCCTTCATATCTTTGTAAATAATACATCAATCCCCCTGAAATTTTAAACAGTCATATTTCAGACGTAGTAAATAAGATCAAGTCAGTTACTGAGCTCCAGCTCTTGTCCCCCACCCTCTTCCACCCTCAAGTCTTTGCAAATAAACCATCAATTTCCCCCCGAAATTTTTACCCTCTGTATTTCAGACATAGTAAATATGAAGTAATAAATATAAAACTCTAGCTCTTGTCCTCTGTCCAAGTTCACTCATGTAAATTCATTACTATCAGTCCAAATCCCCCTGAGATTTAAACACTCAACTACATTTTCAGACATAGTAAATAAGATCAAGTCAGTTACCGAGCTCCAGCTCTTGTCCCCCTGTATTTGCATATTTTCTCTATATTCAGCTGTGTTCTTCACTTTTTGTCCGTGTTTTCTGTGTTCATTCCATGTTCTACAAATGTTCACAGTCCCATTCAGTTCATATTTTCACAAGTATCTCCATTTTTTATGTAATCTTTCTCTTAGTCTCATTATGTTCTCTACAAATTCTAGTCATATTTTCTATGTACATCATATGTTCTCTTTACAACTTTTATACTCGATATTCATGCTAACTTCCATATTTTGTGTTCTTTGTCAATATTCATGTTCCTCTACAAGTTCATGTTCCTCACAAGATCACTTCGTTTTTCACCTTCACTTACATGTTTTCTACATTCTTTTGTCATATTCTCCATGTTCTTCACAAGTCCATTGTTCATTCTTTGTAATCCCTATTCTCCTTATCATGTTTTCATGTTCTCTGTAAGTTCATATTCCCAGCATGTTCACTGTATTCATCAACTTTTCTTACATATGTTCTTTGCCATGTTCCCCATATGTTCTCTTGGTTTTTCCCCTTACATGTTATCTAACGTTCCTTAACTAAAAAATCTTTCACCAATCAACTAAAAACATAGTCACTTTCGTCATTTCTCAACTAAACTTATTATCCAGTCAACTAAAAATAGTCAGAAATAGCCTCGTTCAACACTGTTCTTAACTAAAACAACCTTTCTCTTAGCTAAAAATTGTCAAAGGAAACTTTTTTCAGCACTTTCTTAACAGGCGCTATGTTTCATCAAGAAAAATTGTCAAAGGAAACTTTCCAAAACTGTTCATAACTAGCTTTTATCCATCGTCAATCAACTAAAAATAATAACTTTCATCATTTCTTAACTAAACATATTCCCCATTCATCAGAAAATAACCGTGTTCATCATGTTTCATTGTCATTTCATAACTAAAATTATCTGCCAATCATCAGAAAAAGTAATGTTCATCATGTTTTGGCTTTTTGCTCAACTAAAAGTATTCATCGGTCAACTAAAAATAGTTACTTCATCATGTTTCCTTGTCATTTCTTAACTGAAATATCACTTCTCTCATCTGAAAATAGTCAGGATTAACCTCATTCAACACCGTTCTTAACTAAAACAGCCTTTCGCTTAGCTAAAAATTGTCAAAGGAATCTTTTCAGCACTGTTCATAACTAACTTTATCCATAGTCAAGTAAGAAAATATAGTCAAAGATATCTATCATCGTCGTTCTTAACTGGCATTATACTTTGTGGAGCACTAAAATAGTCACTGTCGTCATATTTTGTCTTTTTCCACAACTAAAAGAGTCAAATGTAACTTTTTCAGCACTTTCGTAAAAATTATATGTCGTTAAGTAAGAAAAATAGTCAAAGGTGCTCTCCGTAACACCAAAGTTACTCTTCGAGATAACAAAAAGACGCTCTCAAACACTCAAAAATTTACTCGCATCCTCAAAGTTATTCTCAGAGTCATCAAAAAGTTAATCTCAGTCAACAAATGCTATTCTCCAAGTAGCCTTTCATTCATCAGAGAACTTTCTAAGACATCTTCGTTCATTAAAGTTATTCTCAGAGGCATAAAAGTTATTCTCGGAGCTATCAAAAAGTTAATCTCTAAAACAACAAAAGTTAATCTCTGTCATCAAAGTTGATCTGCAAGATATCTTCGAGTCATCAAAGTTACTTTTCATTACATCAAAGACGCATTCAAATACTACCCATGTTCTCAGAAGTCATTCTCAAAGTTATTCAAAGAGCTAACAAAAGTTATTCTCAGAGTCAACTTCGTTCTTCAGAGAAACTTTCCAAAACATCTTTGTTCATCAAAGTTATTCTCAGAGTTAACAAAGGTAATCTCTAACTCACTCTCAGTCATCAAAGTTAATCCAAGAGACGTCAAAGTTAATCCAAGACATCATCTTTCATCAAAGATATTCTCTCTAAGCCATCAATGTTCTTCTCTAAGACATAAAAGTTATTCTCTATGTCAACAAAAGTTATTCTCTGAGCTAACAAAATACTACTCATGTTCTCAAAGACATTCTCCAATTCATCAATGTTGTTTCAAAGACATCAAAGTTAATCTCAGAGTTATCCAAAGACATTCTCAAAGTCATCTAAAGTTATTCTCTAAGACATCAAAGTTATTCTAAGAGTTATCAAAAGTTATTCTCAGTCATGTTATGTTATTCTCTAACTCTCTTCCATTCATCAAAGACATTCTCTAAGCCCTCAAAGTTATTCTCTAAGACAACAAAGTCATTCCCAGAGTCATCAAAAGTTATTCTTCGAAACATAAAATTTGCTCTGTAAGATATCTTCGTTCATCAAACTTATTCTCCGAGATATCTAAAGTTATTCTCAGAACAATCAAAAGTTATTATAAGACAACAAAAGTTATTCTCAGAGCTACCCAAAGCTATTCTCAGAGTCACCTTCGTTCGTCAGAGAAACTTTCAAACATCTTTGTTCATCAAACTTGTTTTCAAAGTCATCAAAAGTTAATCTAAGACATCTTCTTTCATCAAAGTTATTTTCAGAGACATCTAAAGTTATTCTCAGAGCTATCAAACTTGTTCTCAGAGTCATCAAATGTTATTCTCGAAGTTATCAAAGATATTTTCAGAGACATCTAAAGTTATTCTCTAAGACAACAAAGTCTTTCTCAGAGCTACCAAAGTTGTTCTCTAAGACATAAAAGTTGTTCTCTAAACATCAATGTTATTCTCCAAGACATCAAAGATGTTCTCAAAATCATAAAAGTTATTCCCAGAGCTATCAAAGTTATTCTCAAAGTCATCAAAGTTATTCAAAGAGCTAACAAAAGTTATTCTCTAAGTAACCTTTCGTTCATCAGAGAAGCTTTCTAAGACATCTTCGTTCATCAATGTTGATCTCAAAGTCACCTTTGTTCATCAAAGAAACTCTCCTTCTTCCATCAAGTTATACTTTAAGACAACATTGTTGTTCTCTAAGACATCTTCAGGCATAAAATTTCTCCCCAAATGTAACTAGTTCAGCTTTTCATATCAAACTTACACTTCTGTTAAATATATTTTCTTAGACATTTTACCTTTTAAACTGTTCTCTGAACTACACTGTTCAAACCTACGTAACCTATCCTCTCCACCCAATGTTACTTAGTTAACGTAACGTTCCTAAACCTAACTTTACCTATCCTATCATAACTTACCTTACCTTACCTATCTTACCTAACTTTACCTATCTTACCTAACTTAACCAGCATAACCTAACTTTACCTATGTTACCTTACCTTACCTATCTTACCTAACCTAACCTAACTTTACCTATGTTACCTTACCTTACCTACCTTTCCTAACTTTACCTATCCTAACATAACTTACCTTACCTTCCCTAACTTTACCTATCCTAACATAACTTACCTTACCTAACTTAACCTGCTTAACCTTACCTTACCTTACCTTACCTTCCCTATCTTACCTAACTTTACCTAACCTAACCTAACTTTACCTATGTTACCTTACCTATCTTACCTAACCTAACCTAACTTCACCTATGTTACCTAACTTAACCTTCATAACCTAACTTTACCTATCCTAACATAACTTACCTTACCTTCCCTATCTTACCTAACTTTACCTATCCTAACATAACTTACCTTACCTACCTTACCTAACTTAACCTGCTTAACCTTACCTTACATTACCTTACCTATCTTACCTAACCTAACCTAACTTCACCTATGTTACCTAACTTAACCTTCATAACCTAACTTTACCTATCCTAACATAACTTACCTTACCTTCCCTATCTTACCTAACTTTACCTATCCTAACATAACTTACCTTACCTACCTTACCTAACTTAACCTGCTTAACCTTACCTTACATTACCTTACCTATCTTACCTAACTTAACCTGCATAACCTAACTTAACCTGCATAACCTAACTTTACCTATGTTACCTTACCTTACCTATCTTACCTAACTTAACCTGCATAACCTAACTTTACCTATGTTATCTTACCTTACCTTACCTTACCTATCTTATCTAACCTAACCTAACTTTACCTATGTTACCTTACCTTACCTTACCTATCTTACCTAACTTAACCTGCATAACCTCGGTGTCTGAAATACAGAGGGTACAAATTTCAGGGGAATTGGACTGTTACTAACGATCTTGTATAAAACGAAATAAGGTGGGGGACAAGCGCTGGAGCTTGATAACTGTTTTGATCTTATTTACGGAGCCTGAAATACAGAGGGTAAAAATTTCAGGGAAATTGGACTGTTACTAACGAAGATACGAGAGAGAGCTAAGGCGGAGGACAAGCGCTGGAGCTTGGTAACTAAATTACTGTATTGAACTACGTTTGAAATATGATTATTTTTAAATTTTAGAGGGATTGGAATGATAGTATTCATTATATGACAGGGGAGTAAGGTGGGGGAACGTGAGCTAGAACTTGCTTACTAACACGATTTATTTGTGTAAAACTGACTTGCTTAATGAAAAGGAGCAAACATACGATGTTGGAAAATAGTTGAACTGAACTGAATGAAAGGAGAGAGAGAGAGAGAGGAGGGACGGTCCAGATATTATGAAGAAGATAAGATAAGATAAGAGCCGACTGGCTGGCCGGGCGTAAGGTAAATAAAGGTGACGCGAGAGATTGCGAGGTAAGGGGGGAGGGAGGGGGGTGTGATGTACGAAACCCTGAAAACAATGACTTACACAGGTGATTTTCTAAATTTACATGAAAACTATGGCTTACACAGACGGAATTTGTAAGTTGAAAACATGTAAAACATGTCCGTAGAGTTCTCCTGGAAGCCCTAAAGAGCTACATACGTTACTTGAATTTGTCCCATAAGGCCTTAACAAACTTCTATGTCTCGGAAATTATTTTTCTCATAAGAACTTTAACAAACTCGTATGCCATTATTTTTCATTATAAGAATTCCCTAATTCCAAATCTGTGACTCCCCAAATTCACCTGAAAACCATGACATGCCACAGGCCCTTTTTTCCCCCAGAAAAAAAAGGAGCCTGTGAGCTGTACATCTCACAGGGGTCCTCTCCCAAAAAAAAAAAAGGAGCCTGTGAGCTGTACACCCTACAGCTCACAGGCTCCTTTTTTTTTTGGGAGAGGACCCCTGTGAGATGTACAGCTCACAGGCTCCTTTTTTTTCTGGGGGAAAAAAGGGCCTGTGGCATGTCATGGTTTTCAGGTGAATTTGGGGAGTCACAGATTTGGAATTAGGGAATTCTTATAATGAAAAATAATGGCATACGAGTTTGTTAAAGTTCTTATGAGAAAAATAATTTCCGAGACATAGAAGTTTGTTAAGGCCTTATGGGACAAATTCAAGTAACGTATGTAGCTCTTTAGGGCTTCCAGGAGAACTCTACGGACATGTTTTACATGTTTTCAACTTACAAATTCCGTCTGTGTAAGCCATAGTTTTCATGTAAATTTAGAAAATCACCTGTGTAAGTCATTGTTTTCAGGGTTTCGTACATCACACCCCCCTCCCTCCCCCCTTACCTCGCAATCTCTCGCGTCACCTTTATTTACCTTACGCCCGGCCAGCCAGTCGGCTCTTATCTTATCTTATCTTCTTCATAATATCTGGACCGTCCCTCCTCTCTCTCTCTCTCTCCTTTCATTCAGTTCAGTTCAACTATTTTCCAACATCGTATGTTTGCTCCTTTTCATTAAGCAAGTCAGTTTTACACAAATAAATCGTGTTAGTAAGCAAGTTCTAGCTCACGTTCCCCCACCTTACTCCCCTGTCATATAATGAATACTATCATTCCAATCCCTCTAAAATTTAAAAATAATCATATTTCAAACGTAGTTCAATACAGTAATTTAGTTACCAAGCTCCAGCGCTTGTCCTCCGCCTTAGCTCTCTCTCGTATCTTCGTTAGTAACAGTCCAATTTCCCTGAAATTTTTACCCTCTGTATTTCAGGCTCCGTAAATAAGATCAAAACAGTTATCAAGCTCCAGCGCTTGTCCCCCACCTTATTTCGTTTTATACAAGATCGTTAGTAACAGTCCAATTCCCCTGAAATTTGTACCCTCTGTATTTCAGACACCGAGGTTATGCAGGTTAAGTTAGGTAAGATAGGTAAGGTAAGGTAAGGTAAGGTAACATAGGTAAAGTTAGGTTAGGTTAGATAAGATAGGTAAGGTAAGGTAAGGTAAGATAACATAGGTAAAGTTAGGTTATGCAGGTTAAGTTAGGTAAGATAGGTAAGGTAAGGTAACATAGGTAAAGTTAGGTTATGCAGGTTAAGTTAGGTTATGCAGGTTAAGTTAGGTAAGATAGGTAAGGTAATGTAAGGTAAGGTTAAGCAGGTTAAGTTAGGTAAGGTAGGTAAGGTAAGTTATGTTAGGATAGGTAAAGTTAGGTAAGATAGGGAAGGTAAGGTAAGTTATGTTAGGATAGGTAAAGTTAGGTTATGAAGGTTAAGTTAGGTAACATAGGTGAAGTTAGGTTAGGTTAGGTAAGATAGGTAAGGTAATGTAAGGTAAGGTTAAGCAGGTTAAGTTAGGTAAGGTAGGTAAGGTAAGTTATGTTAGGATAGGTAAAGTTAGGTAAGATAGGGAAGGTAAGGTAAGTTATGTTAGGATAGGTAAAGTTAGGTTATGAAGGTTAAGTTAGGTAACATAGGTGAAGTTAGGTTAGGTTAGGTAAGATAGGTAAGGTAACATAGGTAAAGTTAGGTTAGGTTAGGTAAAGTTAGGTAAGATAGGGAAGGTAAGGTAAGGTAAGGTAAGGTAAGGTTAAGCAGGTTAAGTTAGGTAAGGTAGGTAAGGTAAGTTATGTTAGGATAGGTAAAGTTAGGGAAGGTAAGGTAAGTTATGTTAGGATAGGTAAAGTTAGGAAAGGTAGGTAAGGTAAGGTAACATAGGTAAAGTTAGGTTAGGTTAGGTAAGATAGGTAAGGTAAGGTAACATAGGTAAAGTTAGGTTATGCTGGTTAAGTTAGGTAAGATAGGTAAAGTTAGGTAAGATAGGTAAGGTAAGGTAAGTTATGATAGGATAGGTAAAGTTAGGTTTAGGAACGTTACGTTAACTAAGTAACATTGGGTGGAGAGGATAGGTTACGTAGGTTTGAACAGTGTAGTTCAGAGAACAGTTTAAAAGGTAAAATGTCTAAGAAAATATATTTAACAGAAGTGTAAGTTTGATATGAAAAGCTGAACTAGTTACATTTGGGGAGAAATTTTATGCCTGAAGATGTCTTAGAGAACAACAATGTTGTCTTAAAGTATAACTTGATGGAAGAAGGAGAGTTTCTTTGATGAACAAAGGTGACTTTGAGATCAACATTGATGAACGAAGATGTCTTAGAAAGCTTCTCTGATGAACGAAAGGTTACTTAGAGAATAACTTTTGTTAGCTCTTTGAATAACTTTGATGACTTTGAGAATAACTTTGATAGCTCTGGGAATAACTTTTATGATTTTGAGAACATCTTTGATGTCTTGGAGAATAACATTGATGTTTAGAGAACAACTTTTATGTCTTAGAGAACAACTTTGGTAGCTCTGAGAAAGACTTTGTTGTCTTAGAGAATAACTTTAGATGTCTCTGAAAATATCTTTGATAACTTCGAGAATAACATTTGATGACTCTGAGAACAAGTTTGATAGCTCTGAGAATAACTTTAGATGTCTCTGAAAATAACTTTGATGAAAGAAGATGTCTTAGATTAACTTTTGATGACTTTGAAAACAAGTTTGATGAACAAAGATGTTTGAAAGTTTCTCTGACGAACGAAGGTGACTCTGAGAATAGCTTTGGGTAGCTCTGAGAATAACTTTTGTTGTCTTATAATAACTTTTGATTGTTCTGAGAATAACTTTAGATATCTCGGAGAATAAGTTTGATGAACGAAGATATCTTACAGAGCAAATTTTATGTTTCGAAGAATAACTTTTGATGACTCTGGGAATGACTTTGTTGTCTTAGAGAATAACTTTGAGGGCTTAGAGAATGTCTTTGATGAATGGAAGAGAGTTAGAGAATAACATAACATGACTGAGAATAACTTTTGATAACTCTTAGAATAACTTTGATGTCTTAGAGAATAACTTTAGATGACTTTGAGAATGTCTTTGGATAACTCTGAGATTAACTTTGATGTCTTTGAAACAACATTGATGAATTGGAGAATGTCTTTGAGAACATGAGTAGTATTTTGTTAGCTCAGAGAATAACTTTTGTTGACATAGAGAATAACTTTTATGTCTTAGAGAAGAACATTGATGGCTTAGAGAGAATATCTTTGATGAAAGATGATGTCTTGGATTAACTTTGACGTCTCTTGGATTAACTTTGATGACTGAGAGTGAGTTAGAGATTACCTTTGTTAACTCTGAGAATAACTTTGATGAACAAAGATGTTTTGGAAAGTTTCTCTGAAGAACGAAGTTGACTCTGAGAATAACTTTTGTTAGCTCTTTGAATAACTTTGATGACTTTGAGAATGACTTCTGAGAACATGGGTAGTATTTGAATGCGTCTTTGATGTAATGAAAAGTAACTTTGATGACTCGAAGATATCTTGCAGATCAACTTTGATGACAGAGATTAACTTTTGTTGTTTTAGAGATTAACTTTTTGATAGCTCCGAGAATAACTTTTATGCCTCTGAGAATAACTTTAATGAACGAAGATGTCTTAGAAAGTTCTCTGATGAATGAAAGGCTACTTGGAGAATAGCATTTTGTTGACTGAGATTAACTTTTTGATGACTCTGAGAATAACTTTGAGGATGCGAGTAAATTTTTGAGTGTTTGAGAGCGTCTTTTTGTTATCTCGAAGAGTAACTTTGGTGTTACGGAGAGCACCTTTGACTATTTTTCTTACTTAACGACATATAATTTTTACGAAAGTGCTGAAAAAGTTACATTTGACTCTTTTAGTTGTGGAAAAAGACAAAATATGACGACAGTGACTATTTTAGTGCTCCACAAAGTATAATGCCAGTTAAGAACGACGATGATAGATATCTTTGACTATATTTTCTTACTTGACTATGGATAAAGTTAGTTATGAACAGTGCTGAAAAGATTCCTTTGACAATTTTTAGCTAAGCGAAAGGCTGTTTTAGTTAAGAACGGTGTTGAATGAGGTTAATCCTGACTATTTTCAGATGAGAGAAGTGATATTTCAGTTAAGAAATGACAAGGAAACATGATGAAGTAACTATTTTTAGTTGACCGATGAATACTTTTAGTTGAGCAAAAAGCCAAAACATGATGAACATTACTTTTTCTGATGATTGGCAGATAATTTTAGTTATGAAATGACAATGAAACATGATGAACACGGTTATTTTCTGATGAATGGGGAATATGTTTAGTTAAGAAATGATGAAAGTTATTATTTTTAGTTGATTGACGATGGATAAAAGCTAGTTATGAACAGTTTTGGAAAGTTTCCTTTGACAATTTTTCTTGATGAAACATAGCGCCTGTTAAGAAAGTGCTGAAAAAAGTTTCCTTTGACAATTTTTAGCTAAGAGAAAGGTTGTTTTAGTTAAGAACAGTGTTGAACGAGGCTATTTCTGACTATTTTTAGTTGACTGGATAATAAGTTTAGTTGAGAAATGACGAAAGTGACTATGTTTTTAGTTGATTGGTGAAAGATTTTTTAGTTAAGGAACGTTAGATAACATGTAAGGGGAAAAACCTAGAGAACATATGGGGAACATGGCAAAGAACATATGTAAGAAAAGTTGATGAATACAGTGAACATGCTGGGAATATGAACTTACAGAGAACATGAAAACATGATAAGGAGAATAGGGATTACAAAGAATGAACAATGGACTTGTGAAGAACATGGAGAATATGACAAAAGAATGTAGAAAACATGTAAGTGAAGGTGAAAAACGAAGTGATCTTGTGAGGAACATGAACTTGTAGAGGAACATGAATATTGACAAAGAACACAAAATATGGAAGTTAGCATGAATATCGAGTATAAAAGTTGTAAAGAGAACATATGATGTACATAGAAAATATGACTAGAATTTGTAGAGAACATAATGAGACTAAGAGAAAGATTACATAAAAAATGGAGATACTTGTGAAAATATGAACTGAATGGGACTGTGAACATTTGTAGAACATGGAATGAACACAGAAAACACGGACAAAAAGTGAAGAACACAGCTGAATATAGAGAAAATATGCAAATACAGGGGGACAAGAGCTGGAGCTCGGTAACTGACTTGATCTTATTTACTATGTCTGAAAATGTAGTTGAGTGTTTAAATCTCAGGGGGATTTGGACTGATAGTAATGAATTTACATGAGTGAACTTGGACAGAGGACAAGAGCTAGAGTTTTATATTTGTTACTTCATATTTACTATGTCTGAAATACAGAGGGTAAAAATTTCGGGGGGAAATTGATGGTTTATTTGCAAAGACTTGAGGGTGGAAGAGGGTGGGGGACAAGAGCTGGAGCTCAGTAACTGACTTGATCTTATTTACTACGTCTGAAATATGACTGTTTAAAATTTCAGGGGGATTGATGTATTATTTACAAAGATATGAAGGAGAACTAAGGCGGGGACGAGAGCTGGAGCTCGATAACTGACTTGATTTTATTTACGGTGTCTGAAGTATGTCTGCTTTTAATTTTAGGGAAATTGATGGGTTATTTACAAAGATACGAAGGAGAACTAAGGCGGGGACGAGAGCTGGAGCTCGATAACTGACTTGATTTTATTTACGGAGTCTGAAATACAGAGGGTAAAAATTTCAGGGAAATTGGACTGTTACTAACGATCTTGTATAAACGAAATAAGGTGGGGGACAAGCGCTGGAGCTTGATAACTGTTTTGATCTTATTTACGGAGCCTGAAATACAGAGGGTAAAAAATTTCAGGGAAATTGGACTGATACTAACGAAGATACGAGAGAGAGCTAAGGCGGAGGACAAGCGCTGGAGCTTGGTAACTAAATTACTGTATTGAACTACATTTGAAATATGATTATTTTAAAATTTTAGAGGGATTGGAATGATAGTATTCATTATACGACAGGGGAGTAAGGTGGGGGAACGTGAGCTAGAACATGCTTACTAACATGATTTATTTGTGTAAAACTGACTTGCTTAATGAAAGGAGCAAACATACGATGTTGGAAAATAGTTGAACTGAACTGAATGAAAGGAGAGAGAGAGAGAGAGGAGGGACGGTCCAGATATTATGAAGATAAGATTAGATAAGATAAGATAAGAGCCGACTGGCTGGCCGGGCGTAAAGTAAATAAAGGTGACGCGAGAGATTGCGAGGTAAGGGGGGAGGGAGGGGGGTGTGATGTACGAAACCCTGAAAACCATGACTTACACAGGTGATTTTCTAAATTTACATGAATAACTAAGGCTTACATAGACGATTTTTGTAAGTTGAAAACATGTAAAACATGTCCGTAGAGTTCTCCTGGAAACCCTAAAGCGCTACATACGTTACTTGAATTTGTCCCATAAGGCCTTAACAAACTTCTAAGTCTCGGAAATTATTTTTCTCATAAGAACTTTAACAAACTCGTATGCCATTATTTTTCATTATAAGAATTCCCTAATTCCAAATCTGTGACTCCCCAAATTCACCTGAAAACCATGGCAACGCACAGGCCCTTTTTTCCCCAGAAAAAAAAAGGGCCTGTGAGCTGTACATCTCACAGGGGTCCTCTCCCAAAAAAAAAAAGGAGCCTGTGAGCTGTACACCCTACTACTCCACTACACCACCAGTACCACTACACCACCAGTACCACTACATCACCAGTACCACTACACCACCAGTACCCCTACACCACCAGTACCTCTATAGCACCAGTACCCCTACACCACCAGTACCACTACATCACCAGTACCACTACACCACCAGTACCACTACACCACCAGTACCACTACATCACCAGTACCACTACACCACCAGTACCACTACACCACCAGTACCACTACACCACCAGTACCACTACATCACCAGTACCACTACACACCAGTACCACTACACCACCAGTACCACTACACCACCAGTACCACTACACCACCAGTACCACTACACCACCAGTACCACTACACCACCAGTACCACTACACCACCAGTACCCCTACACCACCAGTACCCCTACACCACCAGTACCACTACACCACCAGTACCACTACACCACCAGTACCACTACACCACCAGTACCACTACACCACCTGTACCACTACACCACCAGTACCACTACACCACCAGTACCACTACACCACCAGTACCCCTACACCACCAGTACCACTACACCACCAGTACCACTACACCACCAGTACCACTACACCACCAGTACCACTACACCACCAGTACCACTACACCACCAGTACCACTACACCACCAGTACCACTACACCACCAGTACCACTTCACCACCAGTACCACTACACCACCAGTACCACTACACCACCAGTACCACTACACCACCAGTACCACTACACCACCAGTACCACTACACCACCAGTACCACTACACCACCAGTACCACTACACCACCAGTACCACTACACCACCAGTACCACTACACCACCAGTACCACTACACCACCAGTACCACTACATCACCAGTACCCCTACACCACCAGTACCCCTACACCACCAGTACCACTACACCACCAGTACCACTACACCACCAGTACCACTACACCACCAGTACCACTACACCACCAGTACCACTACACCACCAGTACCACTACACCACCAGTACCACTACACCACCAGTACCACTACACCACCAGTACCACTACACCACCAGTACCACTACACCACCAGTACCACTACACCACCAGTACCACTACACCACCAGTACCACTACACCACCAGTACCACTACACCACCAGTACCACTACACCACCAGTACCACTACACCACCAGTACATCTGTGGAAAATATCCACTACGTCGGTGAGTAATTAATAATCTTGAAATATAAAATAATATAATCTAAATCTTTTACGAGGATTAAATTCTGTGTACACAAATAGATAAACAAACAGATCAAAACTACTGCACAGTTAGGCTTACTGACCAGCAACACGTCCCTCGTGGCTTTATATCAGCTGTCAAATCAACCGCCAACATTACTTTAATAGTAATTTAAAATTCTCTCTCGTAATAGAATCATGATTAGTTATTTATGGATTGGTCGGTAAAAGTATTGCCGGTTTGTATTTCTAAATAACACAGTTTTGACGCCTGAAATATTTCCTGTGTCGTCTACGTGTTGTGTGTCGTCTACGTGTTGTGTGTCGTCTACAGGTTGTGTGTCGTCTACAGGTTGTGTGTCGTCTACAGGTTGTGTGTCGTCTACAGGTTGTGTGTCGTCTACAGGTTGTGTGTCGTCTACAGGTTGTGTGTCGTCTACAGGTTGTGTGTCGTCTACAGGTTGTGTGTCGTCTACGTGTTGTGTGTCGTCTACGTGTTGTGTGTCGTCTACGTGTTGTGTGTCGTCTACGTGCTGTGTGTCGTCTACGTGCTGTGTGTCGTCTACGTGCTGTGTGTCGTCTACGTGCTGTGTGTCGTCTACAGGTTGTGTGTCGTCTACAGGTTGTGTGTCGTCTACGTGCTATGTGTCGTCTACGTGCTATGTGTCGTCTACGTGCTATGTGTCGTCTACGTGCTATGTGTCGTCTACAGGTTGTGTGTCGTCTACAGGTTGTGTGTCGTCTACGTGTTGTGTGTCGTCTACGTGTTGTGTGTCGTCTACGTGCTGTGTGTCGTCTACGTGCTGTGTGTCGTCTACGTGCTGTGTGTCGTCTACGTGCTGTGTGTCGTCTACAGGTTGTGTGTCGTCTACAGGTTGTGTGTCGTCTACAGGTTGTGTGTCGTCTACAGGTTGTGTGTCGTCTACGTGCTGTGTGTCGTCTACAGGCTGTGTGTCGTCTACAGGTTGTGTGTCGTCTACAGGTTGTGTGTCGTCTACGTGCTGTGTGTCGTCTACAGGTTGTGTGTCGTCTACAGGTTGTGTGTCGTCTACACGTTGTGTGTCGTCTACAGGTTGTGTGTCGTCTACGTGCTGTGTGTCGTCTACAGGTTGTGTGTCGTCTACGTGCTGTGTGTCGTCTACAGGTTGTGTGTCATCTACGTGCTGTGTGTCGTCTACAGGTTGTGTGTCGTCTACGTGCTGTGTGTCGTCTACGTGCTGTGTGTCGTCTACAGGTTGTGTGTCGTCTACGTGTTGTGTGTCGTCTACAGGTTGTGTGTCGTCTACGTGTTGTGTGTCGTCTACGTGTTGAGTGTCGTCTACGTGTTGTGTGTCGTCTACAGGTTGTGTGTCGTCTACGTGCTGTGTGTCGTCTACAGGTTGTGTGTCGTCTACAGGTTGTGTGTCGTCTACAGGCTGTGTGTCGTCTACGTGCTGTGTGTCGTCCACGTGTTGTGTGTCGTCTACGTGCTGTGTGTCGTCTACGTGCTGTGTGTCGTCTACGTGCTGTGTGTCGTCTACGTGCTGTGTGTCGTCTACGTGCTGTGTGTCGTCTACAGGTTGTGTGTCGTCTACAGGTTGTGTCGTCGTCTACGTGCTATGTGTCGTCTACGTGCTATGTGTCGTCTACGTGCTGTGTGTCGTCTACGTGTTGTGTGTCGTCTACAGGTTGTGTGTCGTCTACGTGTTGTGTGTCGTCTACAGGTTGTGTGTCGTCTACAGGTTGTGTGTCGTCTACGTGTTGTGTGTCGTCTACGTGTTGTGTGTCGTCTACGTGCTGTGTGTCGTCTACGTGCTGTGTGTCGTCTACGTGCTGTGTGTCGTCTACGTGCTGTGTGTCGTCTACGTGCTGTGTGTCGTCTACGTGCTGTGTGTCGTCTACGTGCTGTGTGTCGTCTACGTGCTGTGTGTCGTCTACGTGCTGTGTGTCGTCTACGTGCTGTGTGTCGTCTACAGGTTGTGTGTCGTCTACAGGTTGTGTGTCGTCTACGTGCTGTGTGCCGTCTACAGGTTGTGTGCCGTCTACGTGTTGTGTGTCGTCTACGTGCTGTGTGTCGTCTACGTGCTGTGTGTCGTCTACGTGCTGTGTGTCGTCTACGTGCTGTGTGTCGTCTACGTGCTGTGTGTCGTCTACGTGCTGTGTGTCGTCTACGTGCTGTGTGTCGTCTACGTGCTGTGTGTCGTCTACGTGCTGTGTGTCGTCTACGTGCTGTGTGTCGTCTACAGGTTGTGTGTCGTCTACGTGCTGTGTGTCGTCTACAGGTTGTGTGTCGTCTACGTGCTGTGTGTCGTCTACAGGTTGTGTGCCGTCTACGTGTTGTGTGTCGTCTACGTGCTGTGTGTCGTCTACGTGCTGTGTGTCGTCTACGTGTTGTGTGTCGTCTACGTGCTGTGTGTCGTCTACGTGTTGTGTGTCGTCTACAGGTTGTGTGTCGTCTACGTGCTGTGTGTCGTCTACGTGTTGTGTGTCGTCTACGTGCTGTGTGTCGTCTACGTGCTGTGTGTCGTCTACAGGTTGTGTGTCGTCTACGTGTTGTGTGTCGTCTACGTGTTGTGTGTCGTCTACGTGTTGTGTGTCGTCTACGTGCTGTGTGTCGTCTACGTGTTGTGTGTCGTCTACGTGCTGTGTGTCGTCTACGTGTTGTGTGTCGTCTACGTGTTGTGTGTCGTCTACGTGCTGTGTGTCGTCTACGTGCTGTGTGTCGTCTACGTGTTGTGTGTCGTCTACGTGCTGTGTGTCGTCTACAGGTTGTGTGTCGTCTACAGGTTGTGTGTCGTCTACGTGCTGTGTGTCGTCTACAGGTTGTGTGTCGTCTACGTGCTGTGTGTCGTCTACAGGTTGTGTGTCGTCTACGTGCTGTGTGCCGTCTACGTGTTGTGTGTCGTCTACGTGCTGTGTGTCGTCTACGTGCTGTGTGTCGTCTACGTGCTGTGTGTCGTCTACGTGCTGTGTGTCGTCTACGTGCTGTGTGTCGTCTACAGGTTGTGTGTCGTCTACGTGTTGTGTGTCGTCTACAGGTTGTGTGTCGTCTACAGGTTGTGTGTCGTCTACGTGTTGTGTGTCGTCTACGTGTTGTGTGTCGTCTACGTGTTGTGTGTCGTCTACGTGTTGTGTGTCGTCTACGTGTTGTGTGTCGTCTACGTGTTGTGTGTCGTCTACGTGCTGTGTGTCGTCTACAGGTTGTGTGTCGTCTACGTGCTGTGTGTCGTCTACGTGCTGTGTGTCGTCTACGTGCTGTGTGTCGTCTACGTGCTGTGTGTCGTCTACGTGCTGTGTGTCGTCTACGTGCTGTGTGTCGTCTACGTGCTGTGTGTCGTCTACGTGCTGTGTGTCGTCTACGTGCTGTGTGTCGTCTACGTGCTGTGTGTCGTCTACGTGCTATGTGTCGTCTACGTGCTATGTGTCGTCTACGTGCTATGTGTCGTCTACGTGCTATGTGTCGTCTACGTGTCGTCTACAGGCTGTGTGTCGTCTACAGGCTGTGTGTCGTCTACAGGCTGTGTGTCGTCTACAGGCTGTGTGTCGTCTACAGGCTGTGTGTCGTCTACAGGCTGTGTGTCGTCTACGTGCTGTGTGTCGTCTACGTGCTGTGTGTCGTCTACGTGCTGTGTGTCGTCTACGTGCTGTGTGTCGTCTACGTGCTGTGTGTCGTCTACGTGCTATGTGTCGTCTACGTGCTATGTGTCGTCTACGTGCTATGTGTCGTCTACATGCTATGTGTCGTCTACATGCTATGTGTCGTCTACATGCTATGTGTCGTCTACATGCTATGTGTCGTCTACATGCTATGTGTCGTCTACATGCTATGTGTCGTCTACATGCTATGTGTCGTCTACATGTTTGTGCTGGGCTCATGAACAGCCAAGTGGCTGGCCTCTGAAATTGAGAGCAGAATGATCGCATTAAACCCATGGAATTAAACCCTGAGCCTAAACGTTCAATAACTGGCAGGATAGCTTAAATTCAAAGAAACTATAATCCCCCCACCCCAAAGATTTCTATGGAAACAAACCAATCTTATAATATATAAAGTCCACTTCTCTCAATGATTAACAACAAATTTATCACCTAAAACGTTTTGGTCTTTTTCGAACCGGATGAGCAAGTTAAAATGAAATAGCCTATCATTTAATTGTCAAATAACTGTTAACAGATCACGAAACCAGTGTTGCCAGACGTAACTACCAATAAATTAAATGAAGATTTAATATCTTTAAAGTCGTCATAGTGGGTCATAGCCAAGTACTCAGACGACGTACTAGTGTCTCTCAGAGATAAGAATATTTAGATCCCCAGAAGCTACGGCTCATAATTTCAATAATAATCCAATTTTAACGGCAGCACTAGACTGGCCTCGCAATCTCACTATAATCTAATTACGAGGCAACAGCATTCTTCCGTTTAGATCCCCTTACACAAATCATAGATCTCAGAAGTGTGGTCATAGATCTCAGGAGTGTCCTGTATACAATAGGTTCAAACTCTAGTTTTTACTCTGATAGAGTCTTGCCAACTGCCGGAAAATAACCAATACGGAGTGAGTAAAGTTTTACACTCGAACCGAAAGTAACATTAATTATCGTCTAGTGTGTATTCATACACACTCTTGAAGACGAGTGTGTATGAATAACACTACATACAATATACAGCAATGTTTTTCCATGAGAATTTATCCTCTGACGGTGTTCACCTCTCCTGGGAATTACAATCCTATATATGCTGCTGCTAAACTAATTAACACAAATATTATATATGCTTATTATGATATCTTAAAATTACAAAACAAATACAAAACTAATGCACCTACCTTAGTGTGCACCATTACAATACAATTACCATTGTTCTGAGTACCAACCCGAAAATGTAGGATTTATACTGTAAATAAGTTTGTTGATCAGGCTAGGCTGTGTCCCCAATATTGTACCACACAGCACATACAATACTATTCTTGTGTGTGCAGACACATAAGGGTGGGATAATATAGTACGAGTTATGCTGAGTACTACATGGTGCTCATTTATATATATTATCTTTACCTTAATTTTGTATTTTTACCATTGCTGATGTTATGTACTTTATACTATAGGTCACATTTGGCAGTCTCCGTGGTGTAGTGGTAAGACACTCGCCTGGCGTTCCGCGAGCGCTTTGTCATGGGTTCGTATCCTGGCCGGGGAGGATTTACTGGGCGCAATTCCTTAACTGTAGCCTCTGTTTAACGCAACAGTAAAATGTGTACTTGGATGAAAAAACGATTCTTCGCGGCAGGGGATCGTATTCCAGGGACCATAGGATTAAGGACTTGCCCGAAACGCTACGCGTACTAGTGGCTGTACAAGAATGTAGCAACTCTTGTATATATCTCAAAAAAAAAAAAAAAAAAAAAAAAAAAAAAAAAAAAAAAACTTGTTGAGTCATAAGGGTCAAGCCACAAACAACATATAATCACCACACACAACGAGACGATCACCTGGGATATTTTGACGAGCAACACCGAAATAAATGAGAGATACAATGACAATAGAAGATTAGACATCAGTGAAGCGCTGCATATCAAGAAATCTAGACCAGCTATCAAAAATAAACACGTGATTAAAATGTGACAGTGTCAGACCACGGAAATAAAAATGAATTTTGGAGAATTGATTTTTCAATTACCATCGACAGTAAAAAGAAACATAAGAAATATTGAGAAAATTAGTGTTAGAATTATTAATCTTACTTTTTCGGTCATATTTAACAACATATATTTACAAGAAAGACTGCTACCAAAATATACTAAATATATATATATATATATATATATATATATATATATATATATATATATATATATATATATATATATATATATATATATATATGCAGAATAACCACATATGAAAAATAGAATATGCTTAACGCGTTTTCGGCTAATTCGCCTTCATCAGAGCAAAGTAGAATGAAGATAAGATTGCTGATCAGACCTTTATATCCGCCTGGGCAGATCACCTGACCACCAAAAATAAGTGGAGGAAAGGAATTATTAGAAAGAAGGTAACTGCAGAAGGCCTATTGGCCCATACAAGGCAGCTCCTATTAATATCTCCAAGTGCCATACGTGTTTAAATGATTGCTATATTGTTTTGACGTGCTATATTGTGGCTTAAATAGGGATCCAACTTGTACATACCGGGGCTCACATTAAGGCTGTTGTTACAATGTTTGATCAGAGCAGACTCGATCACGTTTCGTTCAACAAAATCTTTACTTTTAACAATACATTTTGCCCCTGTGAAGTCGATAGAATGATTACAAAAACTGGAATGTAAAATACAATGCACTGGATTGCTGGGCTGTACGAATAGCGTATGAATGCTGTTTTAAACGCGAGGAAAGAGATTTACCTGTCTGGCCGATGTAAACACATGCACACTCATTACAAGGGATGGAATACACACAACCTGCTACAGACGAGGGCGAGTTCTTAATTAACATGGACTTAACTGTATTATCATTTTTGAACACTAGATTAATATTAAGGTTCTTCAGGGCTGGGGCAAGATTTACTAGACCCTCAGAATATGGTAATACCAACGAATTTTTCAGTTCTGGTTTCGACTGGTTTCGACTGTTTGTATAAAGTCCTTTTTGCTTGACCAAACGCAAGATCCAAGATCGATTTTGGGTATTTTAACTTCTTCCCAATTTCAAATATATTTGCTATTTCTTCATCGAAAAATTCCGGACTACAAACTCTCAGTGCTCTGAGAAACATACCAGAAAAAACTGCCCGCTTGACCTGAACATGATGATTTGAATAGAAATGTACATACGAGCACACATTGGTAGGTTTCCTACACACATTGAATTTGAAACTTCTACCAATTATATGAATCATGATGTCTAAAAAAGGCAGAACACCATTCACTTCGTTCTCAATTGTGAATTTAATTGACGGAACCAGCGAACTGATTTGATTGAGAAAATCAGTTTCGTCATGATTAACCGGCCACAGGCACAAAATATCGTCAACGTACCTGTACCAAAGCAAATTTGAGGGTAAAATCCTGGGAAGGATATTTGTTTCGAAACATTCCATGTACAGATTGCTCAAAACAGGGGAGAGGGGATTACCCATCGCCATGCCAAATGTTTGTTTATAAAATGAATCATTAAAGCTGAAATAATTATCTTTAATGCACAATTTTATAAGTTCAATAATGGTGTTAGTTGGCAAAGTTAAATTATACCTTGGGAGTAGATCCCGTAAGAATGACAACAGATCATCAACAGGAACCCTAGTGAACAGAGCCGTCACATCAAAACTCACAAGTTTAAAATCATAATTTAATTTCAAACTAGACAACTTGTTAACCAAGTCCAAGTTGTTTGTTATGTGTGAGTTGGAAATGGAACCTACTACTGGAGACAAGACTTGGACAAGCCATTTGGAAAGTCTATATGCCACAGATCCAACAGAACTAATAATAGGTCTTGCAGGATTATTCGGTTTGTGTGTTTTAATAAGCCCATATAGATATGGGAGAGTTTTCCAGCGCCACACTGAGGCGCTGGAAAAGAAAGCTTGCAGCTCTTGGGTCCCTTGTTGTTTCAATGAGCCTAGAACCCAGTTCCTTCAAAAAACTGGTAGCACTTTTACCCCAGGCGCCGAGTGTCTCAGAAGCAATGGGGACAAAATTGTAGTGGTGATCCAGTTCTCTATACTTACGGGATTTGGCTGCTTCCCTGTGGGTGGCAGCGCCACCTGGTTGTGCAACACTGAGGTTAATGTAGGTGTTAGCCAGGGTTGATACGCACGTGTAGTCCCATACCAACTGCTTGCCATTCTTCCAGGGGTTCACTGTGATACCATCCGGGCGACCAATAAGAGCATCAGAGTTACGGGGCGTTAGGTAACGGGGCTCTCTTTCAGCTGGGCATCCAGCTGTGGTGAGGCTCCTCTTGATGATGTCGTTAACTTCACTGTGCCTCGAGTGCCATCCCCCTGTGCTTTGGCAGAGTAGGCCATGGTGGCCGTACCTGTCAGCCACCACCTCGCCGCAAATACACCTATATCTGGTGTGGATTGGGGCAGCAAGGCAGAGGGCCACAGCAATTCGGAAGGCGTGTGGTGTGAGACGCGTGCCAGTTGCCGACATTGGGGTTGCTAACAGGAAATCCCCTGCATGTGGTGCTGCTACTGCTGTGAGGCGAGCAATGTCGTGTTGTGTTGTTGCAGCAACTTGGTCTACAATGGGGCCATCCCAGCTGGATTGCTTGTGGGCTTTTGGGGATGGTGGTTGAGGTGATGGGCCTGCACGAGAGGCCCACTCTGTAGCACAGCGTGTAAAATTGGGATCATGTACACCTGCCAGCTGATGTAAGTGGGCAGGTAGAATTTCCTTCACAAGGTCGTCGGATGCTGATAAGGATATATATATATATATATATATATATATATATATATATATATATATATATATATATATATATATATATATATATATATATATATATATATATATATATATATAGATATATATAGATATTATATATATATATATGTCGTACCTAGTAGCCAGAACACACTTCTCAGCCTACTATGCATGGCCCGATTTGCCTAATAAGCCAAGTTTTCATGAATTGTTTTTCGACTACCTAACCTACCTAACCTAACCTAACTTTTTCTGCTACCTAACCTAACCTAACCTATAAAGATAGGTTAGGTTAGGTTAGGTAGGGTTGGTTAGGTTTGGTCATATATCTACGTTAATTTTAACTCCAATAAAAAAAATTGATCTCATATATAATGAAATGGGTAGCTTTATCCTTTCATAAGAAAAAAATTAGAGAAAATATATTAATTCAGGAAAACTTGGCTTATTAGGCAAATCGGGCCTTGCATAGTAGGCTGAGAAGTGCGTTCTGGCTACTAGGTACGACATATATATATATATATATCCAGACAGCACTCGGTACCCTTACTCAAATCTTTGAATATGTTAAAGTCATATTGTCAGTCAGTGACATATTAAGTCACTGCACATCCTCTCATGTGTACTCTATATATTTAAAACTCCGAATTGTAATGTCAATCCTGACCTTAAAAGCTTCTTAAAAGGTTGAAACAGAACCCATGGGCACCACACCAGAAACAAATACCTAGTTTAAATATCTCAACCAGTTTAAGATGAAAACTAAGTAGTACCTAATTAACTCCATGTAACCTACCTTACCCCTAAATGTCAACCCATGTCTTACTAATTTAAAACAATTGTGTGTGTTGATCAACTTGTATATTGACTATTTTCTACCACGTTCCCCCCTTTTTTATTGTTTTCAACGCAATTTATACTTTAAGCTCAATTACTATTAGTCAGTGTTTTTCCCCCACCTCACCTTGCTCGAAACGCTATGCGTACTAGTGGCTTTAGGTCCTGTATGCACTAGCTCTATCTATAAATCCAACATTATGTTTGTAAATCAACTATGTATGTACTTTCCTGAATAAAATTTACTTTACTTTGTCACTGCTAATAAAACACCCATATTAATTTTTACTTCTGGTCTACTATAGGCTGTCTTTGCAAGCATGTCAACAGCATTATATTTTGAGATGCCAACATGTGATGGTATCCAAACGAATTTAATTTCAAATTTGTTTTCTATAGCAGCTATAAAACATTTATTTGAATATCACTATTTTCAGTACTGTTATGTGCGTTTAATGGCAAGACTGAGAGGTAAGCACACCAGAACCCTCTGTCTTTGCCCCATCTACGGCCAGAACCCTCTGTCTTAGCCCCACCCACGGCCAGAACCCACTGTCTTAGCCCCACCCACGGCCAGAACCCTCTGTCTTAGCCCCACCCACGGCCAGAACCCCTGTCTTAGCCCCACCCACGGCCAGAACCCCTGTCTTAGCCCCCACCCACGGCCAGAACCCCCTGTCTTAGCCCCCACCCACGGCCAGAACCCCCTGTCTTAGCCCCCACCCACGGCCAGAACCCCCTGTCTTAGCCCCACCCACGGCCAGAACCCCTGTCTTAGCCCCACCCACGGCCAGAACCCTCTGTCTTTGCCCCACCCACGGCCAGAACCCTCTGTCTTTGCCCCATCCACGGCCAGAACCCCCTGTCTTAGCCCCACCCACGGCCAGAACCCCTGTCTTAGCCCCATCCACGGCCAGAACCCCCTGTCTTAGCCCCACCCACGGCCAGAACAGCCTGTCTTAGCCCCATCCACGGCCAGAACCCCCTGTCTTAGTCCCACCCACGGCCAGAACCCCTGTCTTAGCCCCACCCACGGCCAGAACCCTCTGTCTTAGCCCCACCCACGGCCAGAACCCTCTGTCTTAGCCCCATCCACGGCCAGAACCCCTGTCTTAGCCCCACCCACGGCCAGAACCCACTGTCTTAGCCCCACCCACGGCCAGAACCCCCCCGTCTTAGCCCCATCCACGGCCAGAACCCTCTGTCTTAGCCCCACCCACGGCCAGAACCCTCTGTCTTAGCCCCATCCACGGCCAGAACCCCCTGTCTTAGCCCCACCCACGGCCAGAACCGCCTGTCTTAGCCCCACCCACGGCCAGAACCCATGTCTTAGCCCCACCCACGGCCAGAACCCCTGTCTTAGCCCCACCCACGGCCAGAACCGCCTGTCTTAGCCCCATCTACGGCCAGAACCCACTGTCTTAGCCCCACCCACGGCCAGAACCCACTGTCTTAGCCCCACCCACGGCCAGAACCCCCCTGTCTTAGCCCCACCCACGGCCAGAACCCCCTGTCTTAGCCCCACCCACGGCCAGAACCCCCTGTCTTAGCCCCACCCACGGCCAGAACCCCCCTGTCTTAGCCCCACCCACGGCCAGAACCCCCTGTCTTAGCCCCACCCACGGCCAGAACCCCCCTGTCTTAGCCCCACCCACGGCCAGAACCCCCCTGTCTTAGCCCCACCCACGGCCAGAACCCCCTGTCTTAGCCCCACCCACGGCCAGAACCCCCCTGTCTTAGCCCCACCCACGGCCAGAACCCCCTGTCTTAGCCCCACCCACGGCCAGAACCCCCCTGTCTTAGCCCCACCCACGGCCAGAACCCCCTGTCTTAGCCCCACCCACGGCCAGAACCCCCCCCGTCTTAGCCCCACCCACGGCCAGAACCCCCCCGTCTTAGCCCCATCCACGGCCAGAACCCTCTGTCTTAGCCCCATCCACGGCCAGAACCCCCTGTCTTAGCCCCACCCACGGCCAGAACCGCCTGTCTTAGCCCCACCCACGGCCAGAACCCATGTCTTAGCCCCATCCACGGCCAGAACCCCTGTCTTAGCCCCACCCACGGCCAGAACCGCCTGTCTTAGCCCCATCTACGGCCAGAACCCACTGTCTTAGCCCCACCCACGGCCAGAACCCACTGTCTTAGCCCCACCCACGGCCAGAACCCCCTGTCTTAGCCCCACCCACGGCCAGAACCCCCTGTCTTAGCCCCACCCACGGCCAGAACCCCCTGTCTTAGCCCCACCCACGGCCAGAACCCCTGTCTTAGCCCCACCCACGGCCAGAACCCCTGTCTTAGCCCCACCCACGGCCAGAACCCCCTGTCTTAGCCCCACCCACGGCCAGAACCCCCCTGTCTTAGCCCCACCCACGGCCAGAACCCCCTGTCTTAGCCCCACCCACGGCCAGAACCCCCCTGTCTTAGCCCCACCCACGGCCAGAACCCCCTGTCTTAGCCCCACCCACGGCCAGAACCCCCTGTCTTAGCCCCACCCACGGCCAGAACCTCCACAACCAGACAGGTTCGAGTCCCGTCCACCTGGGCCACCAGAGGGCGGGGTGTACAGGCTATAACTTCCCGTAAACAATACACCCACCTGTTTTTTTCGCCTTTACAAATCCATGTCGGCCATTACCAGAGTCCCGGAGGCCGTGCGACCAGCATACTGACCTAGCAAGAAAAGAGGGCGGCGGGGTGGGGGTGTTGGCGGCTGGCAGAGGTGGGGGTGAGGGCTGGTGGGTTGATGGGGGGTAGTGAGGTGCGGGTTGGGGGCAGGGGGCCAGGGCGGTGTGAAGCGGGCCGAGTACAGGTCGACAGGCGGTGGTTGGAGACCGTTTCGGAGAGGGTGACGGAGATGCGGGTCAGGAAAAATAAGAAAGAAAAAAGATTTTGAAATGGTGAGGAGCGAACGGACTTGAAGAAAGGGGCATAGTGGAGGAAGAGAGGAGAGAGAAGGAGCAAACTGCTGTGTGAGGAAGGAGGGAGAGGCGAGGGTGCCAAGGAAAGAGGCACCCAGTACACGGCACACACACACACACATTGATGTCAGCACGGTACGATTCCTGGGTAGGGAGAGTCGGCGGCAGACCTATCCTTAATAGTTTGTCCCGGTTCTCCCAGCAGTCAATGTAGACCTGGTTGTAAACACATTGGAAGGCTGTGTTCTAGGGAAGACAAGTAGGAAGACAGACCTATGGTAGTTCCTGGCACGGGCCTATCCTAGGTCTGCCACCTAGGGTAGACCCATGACTGGTAGGTCCGCCACCTTGGGTAGTAGACCCATGACTGGTAGGTCCGCCACCTTGGGTAGTAGACCCATGACTGGTAGGTCCGCCACCTTAGGTAGTAGACCCATGACTGGTAGGTCCGCCACCTAGGGTGGTAGACCCATGACTGGTAGGTCCGCCACCTTGGGTAGTAGACCCATGACTGGTAGGTCCGCCACCTTGGGTAGTAGACCCATGACTGGTAGGTCCGCCACCTTGGGTAGTAGACCCATGACTGGTAGGTCCGCCACCTTGGGTAGTAGACCCATGACTGGTAGGTCCGCCACCTTGGGTAGTAGACCCATGACTGGTAGGTCCGCCACCTTGGGTAGTAGACCCATGACTGGTAGGTCCGCCACCTTGGGTAGTAGACCCATGACTGGTAGGTCCGCCACCTTGGGTAGTAGACCCATGACTGGTAGGTCCGCCACCTTGGGTAGTAGACCCATGACTGGTAGGTCCGCCACCTTGGGTAGTAGACCCATGACTGGTAGGTCCGCCACCTTGGGTAGTAGACCCATGACTGGTAGGTCCGCCACCTTGGGTAGTAGACCCATGACTGGTAGGTCCGCCACCTTGGGTAGTAGACCCATGACTGGTAGGTCCGCCACCTAGGGTGGTAGACCCATGACTGGTAGGTCCGCCACCTTGGGTAGTAGACCCATGACTGGTAGGTCCGCCACCTTGGGTAGTAGACCCATGACTGGTAGGTCCGCCACCTTGGGTAGTAGACCCATGACTGGTAGGTCCGCCACCTTGGGTAGTAGACCCATGACTGGTAGGTCCGCCACCTTGGGTAGTAGACCCATGACTGGTAGGTCCGCCACCTTGGGTGGTAGACCCATGACTGGTAGGTCCGCAACCTAGGGTGGTAGACCCATGACTGGTAGGTCCGCAACCTAGGGTGGTAGACCCATGACTGGTAGGTCCGCAACCTAGGGTGGTAGACCCATGACTGGTAGGTCTGCAACCTAGGGTGGTAGACCCATGACTGGTAGGTCCGCAACCTAGGGTGGTAGACCCATGACTGGTAGGTCCGCAACCTAGGGTGGTAGACCCATGACTGGTAGGTCCGCAACCTAGGGTGGTAGACCCATGACTGGTAGGTCCGCCACCTAGGGTGGTAGACCCATGACTGGTAGGTCTGCCACCTAGGGTGGTAGACCCATGACTGGTAGGTCCGCCACCTAGGGTGGTAGATCCATGACTGGTAGGTCTGCAACCTAGGGTGGTAGACCCATGACTGGTAGGTCCGCCACCTAGGGTGGTAGACCCATGACTGGTAGGTCCGCCACCTAGGGTGGTAGACCCATGACTGGTAGGTCCGCAACCTAGGGTGGTAGACCCATGACTGGTAGGTCCGCCACCTAGGGTGGTAGACCCATGACTGGTAGGTCCGCCACCTAGGGTGGTAGACCCTTGTACCGATAAAGATATGGAGAATTTGACTTTTACTGTTATTGGAGGTCTGTGATACGGCAAATATGTTAACGGTTGTTTACTGTTGTTGGACTGAAGCTTGACCCCGTGGAGTGGCAACCTGTCTTCAGGCCAGGCTCGTTAAAGCTGCGGCCCTCCCACCTCCCTCACCAAGACGCATTCATCAATTTTAACATAGAGTATTAAAAATAGGTTTCTTCTCATTTATACATGAATATTATTATACATTAAAGTTCAGTGTAGAGTTAGGCGTAAGTTAGGTTAGGTTTTTATGTTCTGTTGTCGATTATTTGTGGTCAGCGAAGCAGTGTTCCCGATGTGGTAATTACTAGGACAATGTTTGAGCAACACACAGATACTTGATTCTGCAACTGACGACACATTACAAATTCTAAAAGTAATCCTCATCAAAGTAATCCTCATCAAAGTAATCCTCATCAAAGTAATCCTCATCAAAGTAATCCTCATCAAAGTAATCCTCATCAAAGTAATCCTCATCAAAGTAATCCTCATCAAAGTAATCCTCATCAAAGTAATCCTCATCAAAGTAATCCCCATCAAAGTAATCCCCATCAAAGTAATCCTCATCAAAGTAATCCTCATCAAAGTAATCCTCATCAAAGTAATCCTCATCAAAGTAATCCTCAAAGAAAAATACCAAATATAAACTTAGGAAACAACGACTTTGTGTGATTACTAACATTGAGGCCCAGACTCCCACCCAATGGAATCTCTTGAGGTTATCTTGAGATGATTTCGGGGCTTTAGTGTCCCCGCGGCCCGGTCTTCGACCAGGCCTCCACCCCCAGGAAGCAGCCCGTGACAGCTGACTAACACCCAGGTACCTATTTACTGCTAGGTAACAGGGGCACAGGGTGAAAGAAACTCTGCCCATTGTTTCTCGCCGGCGCCTGGGATCGAACCCAGGACCACAGGATCACAAGTCCAGCGTGCTGTCCGCTCGGCCGACCGGCTCCCGGTTAGGAAGGTATGACGTTCTTCAACACCCGAGTCTCCCACCTTGACTCCCCTAACCTGCACCTCACCTCTACCTTCTCCTCACCATTCATGACAAACATCATGTCTCACTTTAAGATGTTCCAAGGAGGACGAACACAGATGAAATATCTTTCCCAAAAATAGTGACGAGTGCTGTCGGGTATTAGGGTTATAAGTCAAACGACTTTCCAATACTTTTGTTCAGTCTGTGGTTGAGTGGATATAGTACTGGACATGTCAAGGAGTAAAAAGACCCTGGCTGACTGGGTTCGAATTCTTCAGGGGTCAGAATAAAACTGAAAACTCACACCCCAGAAATGACTCGAACCCATATTGCCAGGAGAACTTTGCAACTAGTGTACAGGACCTCTTGACCATCACGACCGGACAAAATATGATGGTAGCCGAGGCTAATTCCCCATCATCCCGCCGGCACTCTGATGGGCACCTTGCCATCAATACCATATCTTGGGCATGGTATTTTATCAAATCACCTCATTCTTTGGGGCACACGTGAGGAACACAAATGCGAACAACCCTGAACGGTCCCCAGGCATATATGCTCCTGGCAGTATGGTTTCGAGTCACTTCTGGGGTGTGAGTTTTCAGTTGCATAGATAGAAGATCAAAACAAATGTAAACATTTAACAAGTGGTTGAAGAAGGTCATCAATAACGACAGAAATGAACTGCTGTTTGCACTGTTGGCAAAGATTATGTAAATACTTGAGTTACTCTTTAAACCACACTTACCTGTGGCGGCGACTGTCGCGCCTCTGGTGGTCAGTGGCAGAAGTTTGTGCTAGTGATGGCGGCTCTACCCTTCCGACCTATTTAAAAATAATTACTTTATTAAAGTTTCAAAACAAAACCTTAGAGCATAAACATAATAGAGAAAGCAAGGTGCCAGAATGGCCATAAATATGCACGTAGAAAGTCACATAACTATAGTGGCCAGGGACCAGATTCACGAAGCACTTACGAACGTGTACATCTTTCCTCAATCTTTGACGGCTTTGGTTACATTTATTAAACAGTTTACAAGCATGAAAACTTCCCATTCAACTGTTGTTATTGTTACAAACAGCCTCCTGGTGCTTCGGAGCTCATTAAGTGTTTAATAATTGGAAACAAAGTCGCCAAAGATTGAGAAAAGATGTACAGGTTCGTAAGTGTTTGCGTAAGTGCTTACGTGAATCTGGCCCCAGGGGCCTTGTACACACCAAGCCAGATTCACGAAGCAGTTATGTGTGTACTTACGAATGTCTCTTCTTAACACCTTCGTAGCGGCTACGTCGGTATTCAGGTAGGCATTTAAGAAGGACAAACTTTTCGTAAGTACACCGCCTTGATTGAAGGACGGCCTCGACCACTCGTAGCTTTACGTAAACTGGATATAACTTAATTTTTCTCTACTGCACAACACAGAGGATCGATTTTCTTATAAACAAAACATTTTAGCTGGAGAGTTTCAAGACGGAGTCCTTCGTGTTAACTATATATGAATTCTCTGCTAAACTTGTAGTAAATATGTCTTTTTATGATATTAAAATTAGTTCTATAATAGCAAGATATTATACCAGTAGTTATTAAGTAAATAAACACTGGTGAAGATGAAATATGAGATGTGATGAACTTGGGCTGGTGGGAGCATTTCTATCACCAAATGCCCCTGTTCACCTAGTAATAAGTATAGCTAGGGGGGTGTACCTTAGCTATACATGCCCCTTTTTAATTTATTTTGTTTGGTTTTATTTTGAAATTAAATCTGAGTGAGACATAAAAGAAAAATGTGCTGCACAAATGATTTTAGATTAGGGTAAAAACTTCAAAAACTTTTCTCATTGAATACTTAGACCTATAATTATAACTATATGAACTATTATGGCCTGTTAAAAAAGAGAGGGGGAAGTAGGAGTCCAAGACCTCTTCCTGTTACACAATTTGGCTGTGTAACAATAAGTAATTATCAAAAGAAGGCATCAAGCTGGGAAGGCTATGTCGCAGTAAAGGCAGTAAGGTGAGGCAGCTACTTATTTGAGGAATGCTTATTTTATTTTATTTACCTTATAAGCTGAGGCAGGCTATTTTATTTGAGGAATTAATGCCAGCTAATTCCTCTACATTTAGCATGGAACAAATGTGTGTCCAAGACCTCTTCCTGTTACACAATTTGGCTGAGTGACAATAATTATCAAAAGAAGGCACCAAGCCGGGAAGGCTATGTAGCAGCATTGTGTGTAATAATAAACCAATTTTTTTAACAGGTAATGCACCTGTGAGTAAAACAAATCCTGTCAGCTGTAAAAATATTGATCTAGTTATTTAAATAAAAAAATATAATGAAACAAATATTTATGGGTTGTTTATCTTATTTTCTTGTAATGTATATCCAAAGAAGTGAAAACTTGAGACATACTGCACAATTTACTAACATTACATATCACTATGAGATCTTAATGATCCATGGTTAACATTTATGATTTAATAAGGATAATCCTGGTAACAATAATAATACAAGCTACAATTTAAAACCTTTATTACTGATTTCTTTTTATTAACATGCTTAAGTATACAGAGCAATGTGCTGCTACCCTATTCTATATGAAAGATTACAGTGTAGATCATAAACTAGCTACAACCTCATCCAACATCCCCACCTCACAGGACGGCCAGTCATACATGGAATCAGGAGAGAATAAGAAATATAAGGCTGATCTATTAGCCTCCACTGGCAAAATCTGGGTACAGCACAAGAATATCTTCCAATATTCCTGAGTGTATGAAGTAATTACAGAGCTCAAAGTATCTCATACCATTTGGTCTGAGGTCACTGATAACAGGACAATCACAGATATAGTGTTGAAGAGCATATCCTCTCAAATAGGACTGAAAACAAATGCTTTTTTTTTCACCCAGAGGGTTATAAACCCAAGGAACCGCCTACCCGCTGAAGCCGTAAATGCCAAAATCCAGCTAGACAATATCATTAGGACAATTGGTGGGACTTAACAAGCCGCCGGCTTTTTGTCCTCGTCGAGGCCACTAGATAGTTAGTGGCACTTGGGTAAAGTTAGGTAAATATATACATAAATAAATACCATCGCTTCTCAAATCTTGGGAGCGACAAGGAAAGCTATTCACTATCTCTTAGAATTACGGAGGTAAACAAAAAATGTAACATATTTGTTTACTACAATGTCGGTGCTGACTGTACAAGTTGATAAAACATTGTTTTACTTCGAAATGTACTAATTTTATAAGAAAATTCGACGTAAATAAGTGGCAAGTGCATCACGGATAAGCTCCGATATGCCAGCGTCGTGATTGGCTACAGCTGTAAGATGAAAAAATGTTACCTTCTCTCTGATTGGCCAAACTAAAAGCCCTAGTGACATCTAGCGAGACTTAAGTGAACTACTTAAATATCTTCGTACGTATACTTTTCTGAATCGCCCTTTGGTGCGTTCTTAGCCGGTACTTAGGAACCTTCGTAGCACACACACTTACGAAGAAAAGCATGGAGCTTCGTGAATCTAGGTCCAGGGAGGCCACCTGTAGTACACACGGGGCCGTGTACACATCTGGGAGGCCACCTGTAGTACACACGGGGCCGTGTACACATCTGGGAGGCCACCTGTAGTACACACGGGGCCGTGTACACATCTGGGAGGCCACCTGTAGTACACACGGGGCCGTGTACACATCTGGGAGGCCACCTGTAGTACACACGGGGCCGTGTACACATCTGGGAGGCCACCTGTAGTACACACGGGGCCGTGTACACATCTGGGAGGCCACCTGTAGTACACACGGGGCCGTGTACACATCTGGGAGGCCACCTGTAGTACACACGGGGCCGTGTACACATCTGGGAGGCCACCTGTAGTACACACGGGGCCGTGTACACATCTGGGAGGCCACCTGTAGTACACACGGGGCCGTGTACACATCTGGGAGGCCACCTGTAGTACACACGGGGCCGTGTACACATCTGGGAGGCCACCTGTAGTACACACGGGGCCGTGTACACATCTGGGAGGCCACCTGTAGTACACACGGGGCCGTGTACACATCTGGGAGGCCACCTGTAGTACACACGGGGCCGTGTACACATCTGGGAGGCCACCTGTAGTACACACGGGGCCGTGTACACATCTGGGAGGCCACCTGTAGTACACACGGGGCCGTGTACACATCTGGGAGGCCACCTGTAGTACACACGGGGCCGTGTACACATCTGGGAGGCCACCTGTAGTACACACGGGGCCGTGTACACATCTGGGAGGCCACCTGTAGTACACACGGGGCCGTGTACACATCTGGGAGGCCACCTGTAGTACACACGGGGCCGTGTACACATCTGGGAGGCCACCTGTAGTACACACGGGGCCGTGTACACATCTGGGAGGCCACCTGTAGTACACACGGGGCCGTGTACACATCTGGGAGGCCACCTGTAGTACACACGGGGCCGTGTACACATCTGGGAGGCCACCTGTAGTACACACGGGGCCGTGTACACATCTGGGAGGCCACCTGTAGTACACACGGGGCCGTGTACACATCTGGGAGGCCACCTGTAGTACACACGGGGCCGTGTACACATCTGGGAGGCCACCTGTAGTACACACGGGGCCGTGTACACATCTGGGAGGCCACCTGTAGTACACACGGGGCCGTGTACACATCTGGGAGGCCACCTGTAGTACACACGGGGCCGTGTACACATCTGGGAGGCCACCTGTAGTACACACGGGGCCGTGTACACATCTGGGAGGCCACCTGTAGTACACACGGGGCCGTGTACACATCTGGGAGGCCACCTGTAGTACACACGGGGCCGTGTACACATCTGGGAGGCCACCTGTAGTACACACGGGGCCGTGTACACATCTGGGAGGCCACCTGTAGTACACACGGGGCCGTGTACACATCTGGGAGGCCACCTGTAGTACACACGGGGCCGTGTACACATCTGGGAGGCCACCTGTAGTACACACGGGGCCGTGTACACATCTGGGAGGCCACCTGTAGTACACACGGGGCCGTGTACACATCTGGGAGGCCACCTGTAGTACACTCGGGGCCGTGTACACATCTGGGAGGCCACCTGTAGTACACACGGGGCCGTGTACACATCTGGGAGGCCACCTGTAGTACACACGGGGCCGTGTACACATCTGGGAGGCCACCTGTAGTACACACGGGGCCGTGTACACATCTGGGAGGCCACCTGTAGTACACACGGGGCCGTGTACACATCTGGGAGGCCACCTGTAGTACACACGGGGCCGTGTACACATCTGGGAGGCCACCTGTAGTACACACGGGGCCGTGTACACATCTGGGAGGCCACCTGTAGTACACACGGGGCCGTGTACACATCTGGGAGGCCACCTGTAGTACACACGGGGCCGTGTACACATCTGGGAGGCCACCTGTAGTACACACGGGGCCGTGTACACATCTGGGAGGCCACCTGTAGTACACACGGGGCCGTGTACACATCTGGGAGGCCACCTGTAGTACACACGGGGCCGTGTACACATCTGGGAGGCCACCTGTAGTACACACGGGGCCGTGTACACATCTGGGAGGCCACCTGTAGTACACACGGGGCCGTGTACACATCTGGGAGGCCACCTGTAGTACACACGGGGCCGTGTACACATCTGGGAGGCCACCTGTAGTACACACGGGGCCGTGTACACATCTGGGAGGCCACCTGTAGTACACACGGGGCCGTGTACACATCTGGGAGGCCACCTGTAGTACACACGGGGCCGTGTACACATCTGGGAGGCCACCTGTAGTACACACGGGGCCGTGTACACATCTGGGAGGCCACCTGTAGTACACACGGGGCCGTGTACACATCTGGGAGGCCACCTGTAGTACACACGGGGCCGTGTACACATCTGGGAGGCCACCTGTAGTACACACGGGGCCGTGTACACATCTGGGAGGCCACCTGTAGTACACACGGGGCCGTGTACACATCTGGGAGGCCACCTGTAGTACACACGGGGCCGTGTACACATCTGGGAGGCCACCTGTAGTACACACGGGGCCGTGTACACATCTGGGAGGCCACCTGTAGTACACACGGGGCCGTGTACACATCTGGGAGGCCACCTGTAGTACACACGGGGCCGTGTACACATCTGGGAGGCCACCTGTAGTACACACGGGGCCGTGTACACATCTGGGAGGCCACCTGTAGTACACACGGGGCCGTGTACACATCTGGGAGGCCACCTGTAGTACACACGGGGCCGTGTACACATCTGGGAGGCCACCTGTAGTACACACGGGGCCGTGTACACATCTGGGAGGCCACCTGTAGTACACACGGGGCCGTGTACACATCTGGGAGGCCACCTGTAGTACACACGGGGCCGTGTACACATCTGGGAGGCCACCTGTAGTACACACGGGGCCGTGTACACATCTGGGAGGCCACCTGTAGTACACACGGGGCCGTGTACACATCTGGGAGGCCACCTGTAGTACACACGGGGCCGTGTACACATCTGGGAGGCCACCTGTAGTACACACGGGGCCGTGTACACATCTGGGAGGCCACCTGTAGTACACACGGGGCCGTGTACACATCTGGGAGGCCACCTGTAGTACACACGGGGCCGTGTACACATCTGGGAGGCCACCTGTAGTACACACGGGGCCGTGTACACATCTGGGAGGCCACCTGTAGTACACACGGGGCCGTGTACACATCTGGGAGGCCACCTGTAGTACACACGGGGCCGTGTACACATCTGGGAGGCCACCTGTAGTACACACGGGGCCGTGTACACATCTGGGAGGCCACCTGTAGTACACACGGGGCCGTGTACACATCTGGGAGGCCACCTGTAGTACACACGGGGCCGTGTACACATCTGGGAGGCCACCTGTAGTACACACGGGGCCGTGTACACATCTGGGAGGCCACCTGTAGTACACTCGGGGCCGTGTACACATCTGGGAGGCCACCTGTAGTACACACGGGGCCGTGTACACATCTGGGAGGCCACCTGTAGTACACACGGGGCCGTGTACACATCTGGGAGGCCACCTGTAGTACACACGGGGCCGTGTACACATCTGGGAGGCCACCTGTAGTACACACGGGGCCGTGTACACATCTGGGAGGCCACCTGTAGTACACACGGGGCCGTGTACACATCTGGAGGCCACCTGTAGTACACACGGGGCCGTGTACACATCTGGGAGGCCACCTGTAGTACACACGGGGCCGTGTACACATCTGGGAGGCCACCTGTAGTACACACGGGGCCGTGTACACATCTGGGAGGCCACCTGTAGTACACACGGGGCCGTGTACACATCTGGGAGGACACCTGTAGTATACACGGGGCCGTGTACACATCTGGGAGGACACCTGTAGTATACACGGGGCCGTGTACACATCTGGGAGGCCACCTGTAGTACACACGGGGCCGTGTACACATCTGGGAGGACACCTGTAGTATACATGGGGCCGTGTACGCATCTGGGAGGACACCTGTAGTATACATGGGACCGTGTACGCATCTGGGAGGCCACCTGTAGTACACATGGGGCCGTGTACGCATCTGGGAGGCCACCTGTAGTACACATGGGGCCGTGTACGCATCTGGGAGGACACCTGTAGTATACATGGGACCGTGTACGCATCTGGGAGGCCACCTGTAGTACACATGGGGCCGTGTACGCATCTGGGAGGCCACCTGTAGTACACATGGGACCGTGTACACATCTGGGAGGCCACCTGTAGTACACATGGGGCCGTGTACACATCTGGGAGGCCACCTGTAGTACACATGGGGCCGTGTACACATCTGGGAGGCCACCTGTAGTACACATGGGACCGTGTACACATCTGGGAGGCCACCTGTAGTACACATGGGGCCGTGTACACTTGTGGGAGGCCACCTGTAGTACACATGGGGCCGTGTACACATCTGGGAGGCCACCTGTAGTACACATGGGACCGTGTACACATCTGGGAGGCCACCTGTAGTACACATGGGGCCGTGTACACTTGTGGGAGGCCACCTGTAGTACACATGGGGCCGTGTACACATCTGGGAGGCCACCTGTAGTACACATGGGGCCGTGTACACATCTGGGAGGCCACCTGTAGTACACATGGGGCCGTGTACACATCTGGGAGGCCACCTGTAGTACACATGGGGCCGTGTACACATCTGGGAGGCCACCTGTAGTACACATGGGGCCGTGTACACTTCTGGGAGGCCACCTGTAGTACACATGGGGCCGTGTACACATCTGGGAGGCCACCTGTAGTACACATGGGGCCGTGTACACATCTGGGAGGCCACCTGTAGTACACATGGGACCTCCCACATGTGTATTAAAGGTGGTTCTATACATTTGTACATGAAAGAAAGAATAGTTTAGAGCCGTTAATGGTCTAGCCTTTCAGCCATTACCAACCATTCACGTCTCAATAGTAATAATTTACATCCCTGAGACTTAAACTCACTTTATCCAAATAATAATAATAATAATAATAATGTTTATCCAGGTAAAAGTACATGAATTCAAAATGAGTTACAAAGAGAATGTTGGATTAATAGAGGTGCAAGTGCATACTAAGCCTAAAGCCACTAATACACACAGCGTTTCATCCAAGTGACGGATCATACTAAAAGGTTCATATAGGGTCGTTAGCTGACCGAGATGATTGCCAGCAATTAGTAGTACAGTAAATATTTCTGCCTATCTTAACCCAAAATAAACAATCCAATTCCTCTTCCCATTGTATGAGGAATTATTCTCATATAAGATCAGTCAGATATAAGATCTGACCTTATATCTGATCTCATATCAGATATAAGATCAGTGATAGCGTCTAATACTCTTATCGTTACCAACAATGGGAAGAAGTTGTAGATAGAATAAGACTATGACACAAAGACCTGCCTGATACCTGGTTGATGGGGTTCTGGCAGTTCTTCTACTCCCCAAGCCCGACCCAAGGCCAGGCTTGACTTGTGAGAGTTTGGTCCAACAGGCTGTTGCTTGGAGCGGCCCGCAGGCACACATATCCACCATAGCCCGGTTGGTCCGGCACTTCTTGAAGAAAACTATCTAGTTTTCTCTTAAAGATGTCCACAAAGACTAACTCATCGATGCTTAATATAATGTACAAGATTATGTTTGCCCTTAATTCTGTGCGTGGTCTAACTGCCTATCAGAGAGCAACGACACAGTGCTGCCCAAGACGTCAAAACTTCACTGGCTATACACACAGATCAGTAGTATCGGTTTGAACCCTTTTAACCCTGTCGTAGCTCAGTCGATTAAGGCAGTGTCTGGGATGCTCCCGGACGCAGGTTCGAATCCTCGTCACGGCCCTTGGGGATGTGTTCACTGGCTATTCTAACGCCAGCAAAATACAAGGAACACATTTTAACATGATTGTATAGTGTGTATACTGGGAAGGTAGATGTATAGTGTGTATACTGGGAAGGTAGATGTATAGTGTGTATACTGGGAAGGTAGATGTATAGTGTGTATACTGGGAAGGTAGATGTATAGTGTGTATACTGGGAAGGTAGATGTATAGTGTGTATACTGGGAAGGTAGATGTATAGTGTGTATACTGTATAACCTGTCTACCTTAAAGAGACAACAAAAATAATGTGTGTGTTTTGATCAAGAACAGTTCTTCATGTTCTGTCATGCAGTCATGCAGGTCGGCGTTCAATCCCCGACCGTCCAAGCACCATTCCTTTCCCCCGTCCCATCCCAAATCCTTATCGTGACCCCTTCCCAGTGCTATATAGTCGTAATGGCTTGGCGCTTTCTCACTTGTTCCGAGTAGCTGAATCTTATTTATTTATTTATTTATTTACTTATTTATTTATATACAAGAAGGTACATTGGGTTTGTGAGAATACATAGCATAGTATTTACAATCTTGTAAAGCCACGAAACGCACAGCGTTTTGGGGAGGTCCTTAATCTAACAGATAATTTTAAGTAGGTAAATTCTAGCAGAATTAATAAAATGATAAATACATTACAAGAAAGAAATGAGATGAGAGAGATTAGTAAGTATATTAAAGCACATTGATATATTAAAGCTCTGATTACATTGACAGCTTGATTGGTAATTTAAACAAGATTAATAGACACCATACAGCAGATTGATAGCACATATAAGAACACAGCAATGATCACAATGGTAAAGATGATCGGATTGGGTACATATAACAATCTATAACAACAGCGCTTACCACCATTCACCAATATGTCTTCTATCATTTCCAGGAATTCGGAACATTTCCGGAACTCATGATAAATGCAGCTGAAAGATTCGGGTATATGACTGCACCTTTTTATATTGTTTTATGGGAAAACAAAAGGGGAGTTTTTGTGCAAAGAACGAACTGGTCTGTAAGAGAACGCGCCTTAGGTGGAGTTACAAGGTCTTCTTTCTTATATGGGTCATGGTAGCATAAACACTCTTATATGGGTGTGACGGTAACGCGTTGGTGTTCGGCTGTTCAAAAGCTAGGGGTATAGCCTCGTCACATATAGAAAAAAATATAGAAATTCTGGAACTTCGTCTGTGGTAAGGTAAGGAGAAGACACACAAAACACAAGTAAATTTTAACAATGAAATTTTAATTACGTTAAAGAAAGCAAAACATAAATAAAATGGACACACAAATTCGTATAATAAAAGCAATCAAAATAATAAGAATAATTAAATGGTAAAATGAAAAGTTACGTTAAGACAAATGAACAAATAACAAGAGTATGGCAAACAATGGAAATAGGTGCCGGAATATTGGCTTCAAGCTATCACTTCTCTTAGTACATGTAAGCCTGGGGCTTTAGTCTACCAACGAGACGTGTTAACCTGTCGAAAGCACGGGATATTCTGAAGACTGAGGTCGTGGCGGCCCCAGACATCAAGTAGTATGGTGGGTGGAGTGCAGTTGCAGCTAGACCCGTAGCCAATCAGCGATGAGCCGGCGACAAGACAGGTAGTTTGGCGGTTTGAGGTGGAGCAGGTGTTCCTGGCTGCATACGTTTTGCGCTCTGGCAAACCTTGCTGGTGTTGTCGTTGTTGGATTTTTCTTCTATACTTGTTTTATATAGATGTTTATATCGACGTCTTTTGGAGGGAAGAGCAGGCTCAATCTCTTGAAGGAGATTATCGTCACATGGGTCATGGTAGCATAAGCACTCTTATATGGGTCATGGTAGCATAAGCACTCTTATATGGGTCATGGTAGTCCAAGCACTTCTTATATGGGTCATGGTAGTCCAAGCACTCTTCTTATATGGGTCATGGTAGCCCAAGCACTCTTTCTTATATGGGTCATGGTAGTCCAAGCACTTCTTATATGGGTCATGGTAGTCCAAGCACTTCTTATATGGGTCATGGTAGTCCAAGCACTCTTCTTATATGGGTCATGGTAGTCCAAGCACTCTTTCTTATATGGGTCATGGTAGTCCAAGCACTCTTTCTTATATGGGTCATGGTAGCATAAGCACTCTTATATGGGTCATGGTAGCCCAAAACAGACACAAATATTAAATACACACACACACACATACAAAACACACGCAACACACATACACACACCACACGCAACATACACACACACCACACGCAACACACACACACACACCACACGCAATACACACATACACAACTTTTCCCAAAATCCTTCACTAGCCATATATCATTAACATGCCCAGAGAGGAAAAATATGAAAACAAAAATCCTCTAATATTTCTCCGGCACGCGACTCTATGATTGGTGAACACTGGAGACAATTGACAAATCAGAAATTGGCATCGATATCAAGAGCATCGAAGTTTCTAATAGAGAGTCGCCTCGGAATGCGTGATAGAACCCAGGAATCAATCTTAACTTGGGGCGCTGTACGGCAGTCTGAAGACAGCACGCGACAAATTGGAACAGAACTTCACAGACCTGAGACGAAACGAAATTGACAACAGTCAGTGTATTTTAGCATGCAAGAGGAGCCACACACTCTCAGGGGTCATGCAAGAGGAGCCACACACTCTCAGGGGTCATGCAAGAGGAGCCACACACTCACAGGGGTCATGCAAGAGGAGCCACACACCCACGGGGTCATGCAAGAGGAGCCACACACTCACAGGGGTCATGCAAGAGGAGCCACACACTCACAGGGGTCATGCAAGAGGAGCCACACACTCTCAGGGGTCATGCAAGAGGAGCCACACACTCTCAGGGGTCATGCAAGAGGAGCCACACACTCTCAGGGTCATGCAAGAGGAGCCACACACTCTCAGGGGTCATGCAAGAGGAGCCACACACTCTCAGGGGTCATGCAAGAGGAGCCACACACTCTCAGGGGTCATGCAAGAGGAGCCACACACTCTCAGGGGTCATGCAAGAGGAGCCACACACTCTCAGGGGTCATGCAAGAGGAGCCACACACCCACGGGGTCATGCAAGAGGAGGCACACACCCAAGGGGTCATGCAAGAGGAGCCACACACCCACGGGGTCATGCAAGAGGAGCCACACACCCAAGGGGTCATGCAAGAGGAGCCACACACTCTCAGGGGTCATGCAAGAGGAGCCACACACTCTCAGGGGTCATGCAAGAGGAGCCACACACCCACGGGGTCATGCAAGAGGAGCCACACACCCACGGGGTCATGCAAGAGGAGCCACACACCCACGGGGTCATGCAAGAGGAGCCACACACCCACGGGGTCATGCAAGAGGAGCCACACACCCACGGGGTCATGCAAGAGGAGCCACACACCCACGGGGTCATGCAAGAGGAGCCACACACCCACGGGGTCATGCAAGAGGAGCCACACACCCACGGGGTCATGCAAGAGGAGCCACACACCCACGGGGTCATGCAAGAGGAGCCACACACCCACGGGGTCATGCAAGAGGAGCCACACACCCACGGGGTCATGCAAGAGGAGCCACACACCCACGGGGTCATGCAAGAGGAGCCACACACCCACGGGGTCATGCAAGAGGAGCCACACACCCACGGGGTCATGCAAGAGGAGCCACACACCCACGGGGTCATGCAAGAGGAGCCACACACCCACGGGGTCATGCAAGAGGAGCCACACACCCACGGGGTCATGCAAGAGGAGCCACACATCCACGGGGTCATGCAAGAGGAGCCACACACCCACGGGGTCATGCAAGAGGAGCCACACACCCACGGGGTCATGCAAGAGGAGCCACACACCCACGGGGTCATGCAAGAGGAGACACACACCCACGGGGTCATGCAAGAGGAGCCACACACCCACGGGGTCATGCAAGAGGAGCCACACACCCACGGGGTCATGCAAGAGGAGCCACACACCCACGGGGTCATGCAAGAGGAGCCACACACCCACGGGGTCATGCAAGAGGAGCCACACACCCACGGGGTCATGCAAGAGGAGCCACACACCCACGGGGTCATGCAAGAGGAGCCACACACTCACGAGGTCATGCAAGAGGAGCCACACACCCACGGGGGTCATGCAAGAGGAGCCACACACCCACGGGGTCATGCAAGAGGAGCCACACACCCACGGGGTCATGGAAGAGGAGCCACACACCCACGGGGTCATGGAAGAGGAGCCACACACCCACGGGGTCATGCAAGAGGAGCCACACACTCACGAGGTCATGCAAGAGGAGACACACACCCACGGGGTCATGCAACAAGGTCACCGGACTCTTGAAATGGTTGTATTTCTTATCTTGACTTAGACAATCAGTATAAACCGAGAGTTTGAACCACTCATTGAGGTAAGCCAAAATGTAAACCGTGTCAATAGAATTATTCTCATTCACTCTTTGTATATTTATGTTTTTCCGTGGCGGAGGGAGGGAAATTATTAGGGGGAAAGCGCCAAGTCATTACGACTATATATATCGCTTGGACGGTCGGGAACGCCGACCTAAAATCGAAAAATTTCATTACACATGTTGAGGAAATGTTGTAATTACTCAATTGAATAATAATTGTAACGTTATTATAACGTCAGGTCAGGTCATCTACAGGTCAGGTCATCTACGGGCCAGGTCATCTACAGGGCAGGTCATCTACAGGGCAGGTCATCTACAGGGCAGGTCATCTACAGGGCAGGTCATCTACAGGGCAGGTCATCTACAGGGCAGGTCATCTACAGGGCAGGTCATCTACATGCCAGGTCATCTACATGCCGGGTCATCTACAGGTCAGCTAGTCTACAGCAGGTCATCTACAGGGCAGGTCATCTACAGGGCAGGTCATCTACAGGAGTGGGAACAGCAGAGCTCCAAGGACCGAGCCCCAAGGGAACAGCCCGCTTCCTACCTCCCCTACTCCGGTATTTCCTCTTCCACCAACGACTGTTCCCTGTCTAAAAGAGTATTTACCTAATCCAGCTTAATGGTGGAAGGAATCAAAACTTTCTTCTCAGTCAAAACAGATGTAATGTCCAAGTGTTTCACTCTTGCAGTGTCTTGCATGCTTTATAGTCAAACTTACTCAGGTTCAGCAGGCGCGAGTGTCCCTCACATCCCCATATGCAGCTGCCTCGCAAGTTACCAACTTCCTGCTTTCTCCAATCCTCTTCCTGATTACTTTCTTCAGTACTATACAGAGAAAGTATGTCAGAGGTGTGTGTGTACTCACCTATTTGTACTCACCTATTTGTGCGTGCGGGGGCCTGAGCCCTTTGGTACCGCCTCTCAACTGTCAATCAACTAATGTGCAGGTTCCTGAGCCTACTGGACTCTATCATATCTACACTTGAAGCTGTGTATGGAGTTAGCCTCCACCACATTAGTGCATTCCATTTGTCAACCACTCTGACACTAAAAAGTTCTTTCTGTCATCTCTGACTCATTTGGGCACTCAATTTCCACCTGTGTCCCCTAGTGCGTGTGCCCCTTGTGTTAAATAGCCTGTCTTTATCTATCCTATCAATTCCTTTGGAAATCTTGTGTGTGGTGATCATGTCCCCCTAACTCTTCTGTCTTCCAGCGACGTGAGGTTTAATTCCCGTAGTCTCTCCTCGTAGCTCATACCTCTCAGCTCGGGTACTAGTCTGGTGGCAATCCTTTGAACCTTTTCCAGTTTAGTCTTATGCTTGACTAGATATGGACTCCATGCTAGAGCTGCATACTCCAAGATTGGTCTAACATATGTGGTATACAAAGTTCTGAATGATTCCTTACATAAGTTTCTAAATGCCGTTCTTATGTTGGCCAACCTGGCATATGCCGCTGATGTTATCCTCTTGATATGGGTTTCAGGGGACAGATTTGGCGTGATATCAACCCCCAAGTCTCTCTCTCTCTCTCTCTCTGACTCTTGAAGAGTTTCATCTCCGAAATGATACCTTCTATCTGGCCTCCTGCTCCCTACACCTATTTTCATTACATTACATTTGATTGGGTTAAACTAACAATCATTTGTTCGATCATTCCTTCAGTTTGTCTAGGTCTTCTTGAAGCCTCAAGCAGTCCTCCTCTGTCTTAATCCTTCTCATACGTTTGGCATTGTCAGCAAACATTGAGAGAAATTAGTCTATACCCTCTGGGAGATCATTTACATATATCAGAAACAGAATAGGACCGAGTACAGAGCCCTGCGGGACTCCGCTGGTGACTTCACGCCAATCTGAGGTCTCACCCCTCACTGTAACTCTCTGCTTCCTATTGCTTAGGTATTCCCTTATCCACTGGAGCACCTTACCAGTTACTCCTGCTTATCTCTCCAGCTTATGTATCAGCCTCTTATGCGGTACGGTGTCAAAGGCTTTCCGACAAGCCAAGAAAATGCAATCCGCCCAGCCTTCTCGTTGTTGCTTAATCTTTGTCACCTGGTCGTAGAATTCTATTAAGCCTGTCAGGCTAGATTTACCATCCCTGAATCCATGTTGATGGGTTGTCACGAAGTCCCTTCTCTCCAGATGTGTTACTAGTTTTTTTTTCTCACGATCTTCTCCGTCACCTTGCATGGTATACCAGTCAAGGACACTGACCTGTAGTTCAGTGCCTCTTGTCTGTCACCCTTTTTGTATATTGGGACTACATTACATTACTACGTCTTCCATATTTCTGGTAGGTCTCCCGTCTCCAGTGACCAATTATACACAATGGAGAATGGCAAGCAAAGTGCTCCTGCACACTTTTTCCATAACCATGGTGAGATCCCGTCTGGATCAACAGTCCTTTTCACATCCAGATCCAACAGGTGTCTCTTGACCTCATCTCTCGTAATTTCGAACTCTTCCAAGGCCGCCTGGTTTACCTCCCTTTCTCCTAGCACAGTGACCTCATCTTGTTCTATTGTGAAAACCTCCTGGAACCTCTTGTTGAGTTCTTCACACACCTCTTTGTCATTCTCTGTATACCTGTCCTCGCTTGTTCTAAGTTTCCTTACCTGTTGTTTCACTGTTTTCCTCCTGATGTGACTGTGGAATAGCTTTGGGTCGGTCTTGGCTTTGCTTGCTATATCATTTTCAAATTGATATAGCAAATTTCAAAGTTAAAAAAAAAATCAAAACAATGAAATTGTGTGTGTGTGGGGGTGTGTGCGTGTGTGTGCTCACCTAATTGTACTCACCTAATTGTGCTTGCGGGGGTTGAGCTCTGGCTCTTTGGTCCCGCCTCTCAACCGTCAATCAACAGGTGTACAGATTCCTGAGCCTATTGGGCTCTATCATATCTACACTTGAAACTGTGTATGGAGTCAGCCTCCACCACATCACTTCCTAATGCATTCCATTTGTCAACCACTCTGACACTAAAAAAGTTCTTTCTAATATCTCTGTGGCTCATTTGGGCACTCAGTTTCCACCTGTGTCCCCTAGTGCGTGTGCCCCTTGTGTTAAATAGCCTGTGTGTGTGTGTGTGTGTGTGTGTGTGTGTGTGTGTGTGTGTGTGTGTGTGTGTGTGTGTGTGTGTGTGTGTGTGTGTGTGCTCGCCTATTTGTATTCACCTACTTGTGCGTGCATGATCGAGCCTCTTGGGTCCTACTTTTCCAGCCGTTAGTTGTCTAATGCAATGACTCCTGACCTACCTCCCAATCATGCCTGCTTTAAAGTTATAAATGGAGTTAGCCTCTACAACCTGCTCCTTTAGGTCATTCCATTTACCCACTACCCGCACGCTAAAGGAAAACTTTCTAACACCTCTATGACACATCTGAGTCAAGCTTCCTTCCGTGCCTCCTTTGTTCTATTGTTATTCATTGTAAACATTTCCTGTTTCCACCTTGTCAATCCCTCAAGTATTTTATACATCTTTATCATATCCCCCCCTCACCCTACTCCTTTCTAACGTCGTCAGGTTTAGTTCCTTCAGTCTGTCTTCGTACCTCATCCCTGGCAACTCTGGGATGAGTATCTTTGCAAACTTCTGCACCTTTTCGAGCTTCCTTGTGTGTTTTATCGGATGTGGGCTCCACGATGGGTCGGCATACTCTATCACTGGCCTTACACAGGTAGTGTAAAGCGATCTTAATGCCTCCTTATGATGGAGACATTCCGAAATAATGTTCTAACATTTGCTAGTGTAAAGCGCAAGCAACACACACACTGTACACCAGTTGGTTGACGAATGAGAGACGGGACCAAAGAGCCAAAGCTCAATCCCCGCAAGCACAATTTGGTGAATACAAGTAGGCGAGTACACACACACCAGCCTGTTAGTAACGCATCCACGCAGCCTACAGGTAGGACAGAGAGAGAGAGAGACAGAGCGAGTATGTACCTATGATCGTTCCCTATGTGATTGTTCTTTCAAACATTCTCATGAAATAAATGTGTTTCTAGGAGCAGGCCTCATATGAGCTGAGGTAGGATAACAGCTCTTGCTTGCAGTTTCACCAAGTATGTCATTTGACAGTTCTTATGATCCCTAGTTTTAGTTAAAAACAAACAGCGAGAGACAAAAAGAAAGGGAGCGCGAGACATACACAGAAAACAGACACAGATAGAGACAGAAACTGGGTCGACCCGGGCACCGCCGAGTACTCTACGTAATATATTTCAAATAACACAAAATTTGAGCAGATTTTTGTTTTAATTTATGCGGGGGGCCTGACGGCTGAGTGGACAGCACTCAGGATTCGTAATCCTAAGGTTCCAGATTCAATCCCCGGCTGAAGCGGAAACAAATGGGCAGAGTTTTTTCACCCTGATGCACCTGTTACCTAGCAGTAAATAGGTACCTGGGAATTAGACAGCTGCTACGAGCTGCTTCCTGGAGTGTGTAACAAAATGGAGGCCTGGGCGAGGACCGGGCCGCATGGACGCTAAGCCCCGAAATCATCTCAAAATACCCTCAAGACGCTTTGATTTTCTTCCGAGGAAGAAAACATTGGGAGGAGACGACGAGTCTCTGGCATAATGTAGGAGAGATGTTTGCGTGGAGTGAATATTGTCGCCTCATCTATATCAGCGTTTAATGCAGGCTGCCTCTTGTGGGATCCGTCTCCCTCATACTTCACCACCATCTTCCTCTAGAGCCTCTCTCTCTCTCTCTCTCTCTCTCTCTCTCTCTCTCTCTCTCTCTCTCTCTCTCTCTCTCTCTCTCGTGTCAGCCATTAACTACCAAACAACTGCCACTAACAACAGAGCATTTCGTCCCATCCATAAAGTCTCCAAGGAACTAGTAACTAATGTGTACCTATGTAGCCCCGGGCTGGGTGTACCTGTGTACGCCCCGGGCTGGGTGTACCTGTGTACCCCGGGGCTGGGTATACCTGTGTAGCCTCTATTATTCACCACTCCAAATGTTCCACTGATGAGGTGACTCAAAATCCAGTGTTTATTGTGCATTTTTTAAGGTCTTCACTTTTTTATTTTAATCGCTTAATGAAAGGGCGAGACCTGTCGAGTTATTATGTTTTTACGAACTGTAGACTAGCAGGGAGTACCCGGCGGTGCTCGGGGTCGCTGGCCCCCTCTACACTACTGGCCTCCCTCTCTGTGAGGGAGAGGGGGGGGGGGTGGTGGTGATGGAGAGGGAAGATGATGGAGAGGCTTCTCCACACACAGCCCTCACCACCTACCTTGAGGTTACCTTGAGGTGCTTCCGGAGCTCAGCGTCCCCGAGGCCCGGTCGTCGACCAGGCCTCCTGGTTGCTGGACTAATCAACCAGGCTGTTAGACGCGGCTGCTCGCAGCCTGACGTATGAGTCACAGCCTGGTTGATCAGGTATCCTTTGGAGGTGCTTATCCAGTTCTCTCTTGAACACTGTGAGGGGTCGGCCAGTTATGCCCCTTATGTGTAGTGGAAGCGTGTTGAACAGTCTGTCAACGTGTTGAACACCACTGTCAACATATTTACTACGTACAATCCTCACTAATGTAACCAATATCACTTCAAACCCATCTAGAGAGTGTACTCAAGGTTGAGCTTTGGCTCTTTGGTCCCGCCTCTCAACAGTATAGATGCCCGGGGTCCTAACACCTATCATCATGTAGAAAATAATTTGAAGTTTAGTGAAGATGGAGTCAAGTATATAGCGAGATTGACAGTTGGTATTAAGGAAGGCCCCCAACCCTCCCCCCCCCCGTGTTAAGTAAGGTCAGGGGGGACTACCCCCAACCCTCCCCCACCATAACCACCTCCCCACAACCACACGTCACCCTGTAAAGTTGGGTGAGGTTAGTCCAAGGCTTCTGGCACCCAAACTTGGACAGTTTTTTTTTGTCCAAACTTGGACAAAATACACACATACATATTTCTCTATGTACGTGTGTATTTTGTATTTTTTCCTCAAGATAACACCATCAATAGTGTCTTGTGTAAGAACTTCATTCATAAGGTCAAGATAACCTCAAGATAATGATGTACTGCCGGGAATCTTAGCCAAGTATCCAACATTTGCTTACTGTAGGTGCAGCCTGCACATGACTGTAAAGCTGCCGCCCAGTTGGGTGGGTGTGGAGCACATGACTGTAAAGCTGCCGCCCAGTTGGGTGGGTGTGGAGCACATGACTGTAAAGCTGCCGCCCAGTTGGGTGGGTGTGGAGCACATGACTGTAAAGCTGCCGCCCAGTTGGGTGGGTGTGGAGCACATGACTGTAAAGCTGCCGCCCAGTTGGGTGGGTGTGGAGCACATGACTGTAAAGCTGCCGCCCAGTTGGGTGGGTGTGGAGCACATGACTGTAAAGCTGCCGCCCAGTTGGGTGGGTGTGGAGCACATGACTGTAAAGCTGCCGCCCAGTTGGGTGGGTGTGGAGCACATGACTGTAAAGCTGCCGCCCAGTTGGGTGGGTGTGGAGCACATGACTGTAAAGCTGCCGCCCAGTTGGGTGGGTGTGGAGCACATGACTGTAAAGCTGCCGCCCAGTTGGGTGGGTGTGGAGCACATGACTGTAAAGCTGCCGCCCAGTTGGGTGGGTGTGGAGCACATGACTGTAAAGCTGCCGCCCAGTTGGGTGGGTGTGGAGCACATGACTGTAAAGCTGCCGCCCAGTTGGGTGGGTGTGGAGCACATGACTGTAAAGCTGCCGCCCAGTTGGGTGGGTGTGGAGCACATGACTGTAAAGCTGCCGCCCAGTTGGGTGGGTGTGGAGCACATGACTGTAAAGCTGCCGCCCAGTTGGGTGGGTGTGGAGCACATGACTGTAAAGCTGCCGCCCAGTTGGGTGGGTGTGGAGCACATGACTGTAAAGCTGCCGCCCAGTTGGGTGGGTGTGGAGCACATGACTGTAAAGCTGCCGCCCAGTTGGGTGGGCGTGGAGCACATGACTGTAAAGCTGCCGCCCAGTTGGGTGGGTGTGGAGCAAGACTAGTAACTGTGTACTCACCTAATTGTGCTTGCGGGGGTTGAGCTCTGGCTCTTTGGTCCCGCCTCTCAACTGTCAATCAACTGATGTACAGATTCCTGAGCCTACTGGGCTCTATCATATCTACATTTGAAACTGTGTATGGAGTCAGCCTCCACCACATCACTTCCTAATGCATTCTATCTGTTAACTACTCTGACATTGAAAAAGTTCTTCCTAACGTCCCTGTGGCTCATTTGGGTACTCAGTTTCCACCTGTGTCCCCTTGTTCGCATACCACCCGTGTTAAATAGTTTATCTTTATCTACCCTGTCAATTCCTCTGAGAATTTTGTAGGTAGTGATCATGTTTCCCCTTACTCTTCTGTTTTCTAGTGTCGTGAGGTGCATTTCTAGCAGCCTTTCTTCGGAACTCATGCCTCTTAGTTCTGGGACAAGCCTGGTGGCATATCTCTGAACTTTTTCAAGCTTCGCCTTGTGCTTGACAGGGTACGGGCTCCATGCAGGGGCCGCATACTCCAGGATTGGTCTTACATATGTGGTATACAAGGTTGTGAAAGATTCCTTACACAGGTTCCTGAAGGCTGTTCTGATGTTAGCCAGCCTCGCATATGCCGCAGATGTTATTCTTTAGATGTGGGCTTCAGGAGACAGGTTTGGTGTGATATCAACTCATAGATCTTTCTCTCTGTCCGTTTCATGAAGGACTTCATCTCCCATTCTGTATCCTGTGTCTGGACTCCTGTTTCCTCATGTGTGACTCACCATAGATGTAAAGTGCCTTGTATAGTGACTTGTGACAAACTTCTTGAATCACTTGACATTACAAATACTATTACAATGTTTATGTATTTGTGTTATATATATATATATATATATATATATATATATAAATATATATATAAATATATATATATATATATATATATATATATATATATATATATATATATATATAATATATATATATGTCGTACCTAGTAGCCAGAACGCACTTCTCAGCCTACTATGCAAGGCCCAATTTGCCTAATAAGCCAAGTTTTCCTGAATTAATATATTTTCTCTAATTTTTGTCTTATGAAATGATAAAGCTACCCATTTCATTATGTATGTGGTCAATTTTTTTTTATTGGAGTTAAAATTAACGTAGATATATGACCGAACCTAACCAACCCTACCTAACCTAACCTAACCCATCTTTATAGGTAAGGTTGGGTTAGGTAGCTGAAAAAGATAGGTTAGGTAGGTTAGGTAGTCGAAAAACAATTCATGAAAACTTGGCTTATTAGGCAAATCGGGCCCTGCATAGTAGGCTGAGAAGTGCGTTCTGGCTACTAGGTACGACATATATTATATATATATATATATATATATATAAATATATATATATATATATATATATCTGCTCTTCCTACAATTACCTTTCTTCTTGTATCTCTGATATTCGTCTATTTGTTTACCTATAAAAATTTTGATTATTTGAGAAATTAATAATATATATAACGTTTATGTTTGAAGAAATCAAAACTGTTTTAATTGAAAAGTCTAAATGATTTGGCTGTGTCCTTTCCTGTGAGTTGTTATTAATGTGTTGTTGTATATCACAATGATTTATTTACTGCTCAGTTACGGCCCCTGTGTGTTGTAAGTCATAGTTTAGAGTTGAGTGTTTCTGAGCAATATATTGCGTGCGTGCGTGTGTGTGTGTGTGTGTATTCACCTAGGTGTGCTTGCGGGGGTCGAGCTTTGCTCATTCGGCCCACCTCTCAACTGTCAATCAACTGTTACTACTATTTTTTTTACACACACAGACACACAGACACACACACACACACACACACACACACACACACACACACACACACACACACACACACACACACACACACACACAGGAAGCAGCCCGTAACAGCTGTCTAACACCCAGTTACCTATTTACTGCTAGGTAACAGGGGCACTCAGGGGTGAAAGAATCTTTGCCCGTTTGTTTCTGCCTGGTCCGGGAATCGAACCCGGGCGACAGATTTACGAGTCCTGCGCGCTGTCCACTCAGCTACCAGACCCCCTGTGTGGGTGGGTGGGTGGGTGCGTGCGTGCGTTCGTGCATGCAATTAATTTTGTAATAATATCTTGTAATAATAATAATAATAACAATAATGTTATATAAGTTATTTTTCCCACTCGAGCTGCATACTCTAGGATTGGTCTGACATATGTGATATTTAAGGTCCAAAATGATTTCATCTCCCAAATGGTACCTTGTATCTGGTCTCCTGTTCCCTACAACTATCTTCATTACATTGCATTTGCTCGGGTTAAACGCTAATAGCCATTTGTCGGACCATATCTTTAGTTTGTTCATGTCAGCTTGCAGCCCTCTGTCTTAATCCTTATCATCAGCAAACATTGAGAGGAACGAGTCTATACCCTCTGGAAGATCATTTACGTATATCAGAAACAGGATAGGACCGAGTACAGAGCCCTGTGGGACTCCGCTGGTGACTTCACGACATTCTGAGGTCTCACCCCTCACTGTAACTCTCTGCTTCCTATTGCTTAGGTACTCCCTTATCCACTGGAGCACCTTACCAGTAACTCTTGCCCGTGTCTCCAACTTATGCACCAGACTCTTATGGGTACTATTACAAAGGCTTTCCGACAGTCCAAGAAAATGCAGTCTGCCCACTCTTTTCTTTCGTGCTTAATCTCTGTCACCTGGTCGTAGAATTCTATTAAACCAGTGAGGCAAGATTTGACATCCCTGAATCCATCCTTGTTGGTGGGATGTCACGAAGTCCCTTCCCTCCATATGGGCTACTAGGGTTTTTCTCACGATCTTCTCCATCACCTTGCATGGTATACAAGTCAAGGACACTGGCCTGTAGTTCAGTGCCTCTTGTCTGTCACCCTTTTTGTATATTGGGACCACATTAGCCGTCTTCCATATTTCTGGTAGGTGTCGTACCAGAGAACTACCAGGGGATTACTGCCACTCCTAGTTCAGGGACTTCTTTCTGTATGACCTTCTGGACTCTCTTGATGAAGTCTTCACACGCACCATTTGTCATTCTTTGTGTACCTGTTCTCACCCGTTCTCAGTTTTATCACCAACTTTGTCACTATTGTTTTCCACTTGATGTGACTGGAACAGTTTTGGTTCAGTCTTGGCTTTATTTGTCATGTCATTTTCACATTGTCTCTCTACTTCTCTTCTCACACTGATATACTCATTCCTGGCTCTGTGATATCTCTCTCTCTCTCTGCTCTCTGATGCTCTGTTATCTCGGTAGTCCCCACACCACTTTTTGTTGAGTTCTTTTGCTTCCCTACGTGTCCTATTAAACCACGAATTCCTCTTTTGCTTCTCAAGTTTTCCCGTATCCCAGACCAGCCCCGCGGCATAGTTGGGTTAGGCTAGCCCTCAGCGTCTGGACTTGAACCATGGACACACATACAGTCTCTCTTGTCAACACAGATGTATTAGGCGGGGCCCGGGAACGTCTGCCTTTCCCTCCAACCTCGCCCAATCACTTGGGCTGGACGGTAAAGCGACGGTCTCGCTTCATGCAGGTCGGCGTTCAATCCCCGACCCTCCAAGTGGTTGGGCACCATTCCTTTCCCCCGTCCCATCCCAAATTCTTATCCTGACCTCTTCAAAGTGCTATATGGTCGTAATGACTTGGTGCTTTCCCCGTATAGTTCCCTTCCCCCACCCTCCGTTTCCCCCTCCCACCATCCCACCTCCTCCCACAGCATCCTTCCCTTTTTCCGCCCCTATCTTCCCCTCCCCATCTTCCCTCTCAAATCCACCAGTTTTCCCCTCCCCCCCCTATCTCCCCTCTAACCTAAAACAGACATTTCCACTTATATATATATATATATATATATATATATAAAGGGGAACCTGGCGGCATTCAGATCTCTTGCCCTCTTTCCTCCCTCTTCGTCACATCTTCCCCTTTACCTCCTCGTCCCCATTCCCTTAGTCCCCCTCTTCATTATCCCCCTCCCTCCCTCCCTACCGTACGAGTGGTTGGGCACCTTGCCCCTGTCCCATCCCAAATCCTTAATAATCCTGGTTCCTTCTGATAGTGGTAATAGTTTGGGACTTTCTCCTGATAGTTCCTGTTTAATGCATTCCATTTGTTAACTACTGTCACTGAAAAAATATTCTAATGGTTCATTTGGTTACTCAGTTTCCACCTGTGTCCCCTTGTTTGTGTTCCACCCGTGCTAAATAATGTGTCTTTATCCCGACAATTTCCATGAGAATTTTGTAGGTGGTGATCATGTCTCCCCTTACTCTTCTGTCTTCCAGGGACGTAATGTTTAGCTCCCGTAGCCTTTCCTCGTAGCTCATACCTCTTAGTTCTGGGACTAGTCTGGTGGCATACCTCTGAACCTTCTCTAACTTTGTCTTAGTATATGGTGTCTAGGTATGGACTCTAGGCTGGAGCTGCATATTCCAGGACTGGTCTGACACAAGTGATATACAAGGTTCTGAATGATTACTTACACAAGTCTTGTGTTGAGGTGTGTTTAGTGTGGTGTGGTGTAGTGTGGTGTAGTGTTGGTGTGTGTAGTGTGGTGTTGGTGTAGTGTTGGTAAGTGTAGTGTGGTGTTGGTGTGTGGTGTAGTGTTGGTATGTGTAGTGTGGTGTTGGTGTGTGGTGTAGTGTGGTCTTGTACTGAGGTGAGTGTAGTGTGGTGTTGGTGTGTGGTGTAGTGTGGTCTTGTACTGAGGTGAGTGTAGTGTGGTGTTGGTGTGTGGTGTAGTATTGGTATGTGTAGTGTGGTGTTGGTGTGTGGTGTAGTGTGTTCTTGTACTGAGGTGAGTGTAGTGTGGTGTTGGTGTGTGGTGTAGTATGGTGTTGTACTGAGGTGAGTGTAGTGTGGTGTGGTGCTGGTGTGTGTACTGTGGTGTTGTACTCAGGTGAGTGTAGTGTGGTGCAGTGTAGTGTTGTACTGGTGTGTGTAGTGTGGTGTTGTACTCAGGTGAGTGTAGTGTGGTGTGGTGCTGTTGTGGTGCTGGTGTGTGTAGTGTGGTGTTGTACTCAGGTGAGTGTAGTGTGGTGTGGTGCTGGTGTGTGTACTGTGGTGTTGTACTCAGGTGAGTGTAGTGTGGTGTGGTGCTGTTGTGGTGCTGGTGTGTGTAGTGTGGTGTTGTACTCAGGTGAGTGTAGTGTGGTGTAGTGTTGGTGTATGAACTATGATGTTGGGTCGAGTCTGTTGTCTCTGTGTTACGCTCTGTCCTGAGACGTTTTTTCTATGCTCATATGAAGTGTTGCCTTGTGTTGCGTAATAATATCTTGCAAGCTACATCTGTCTTCTCCATGCTCTATATCTCTGTTTTTCCATCATTTTATTTGTCTCTCTCCCAACTAACTCCCTCCCTCCCCAACATTTCCCGTCAAGCTAAATTGGAGTAGTGAAATCTGGGGAGGCTGCAAGTGACAGGTTTAGGGAAATATCCCCGTGAGGTGCGGGGTCCATACCACGACCCAACAAGTCTCATCATCATCATCAGTTCCAGTCAGGATTCCCTCAATTATTCCCTAGAATTACACCACCGTAGAGAGGTATATCTTATTATACACATTTCTCGACCTTTTTGCACTTGTTCAACCTCCGTCCTCTGTAGGAGAACAGTGTAGACAGAAGCCATGTTGCAGGAGGCTTGAGGGATGTCAACAAAGCAGCCAGCAGCAGCAGCCACACCACTCCGCGGTGCGCCCGATATTCCCGCCAGTTTCAAGCCATGTTGCAGGAGGCTTGAAGGATGTCAACAAAGCAGCAGCAGCAGCAGGCAGCAGCAGCAGGCAGCAGCAGCAGCCAGCAGCAGCCAGCCGCCACACCACTCTGCGGGGCGCCCGAAATTCCCGCCAGTTTTAGCTCCCGCCGCAATGGTTCGTTTTCCGGTCTTTCTCCACCTCCATTTTTAAGTCAGTGGTTGACTGGCATTTTGCTAAACCGGGAAAAAAAAATTTATTCCCGCCATAACGCAATACAAGCACCAGAATATTTATTTGTTTTTAGAATAGAAGCCTAGTGTGAAAAGTCGAAAAATTGTTTATTAAATGAAAACCAATGGTGGTGAAGAAATGAATCTAGAGTTACGATACAATGTCCCCGGAAATTTTGAACAAAGAAAGGAAGGAATTATCAGGGGAAAGCGCCAAGCCATTACGACTATATGGTACTGGAAAGGAGTCAGGATAAGGATTTGGGATGGGACGGGGGGGAAGGAATGGTGCCCCAACCATTTGGACGGTCTGGGATTGAACACAGCACCTCTGATTAGAGTATTGCAGACCGATCATGTTAACTACCGTCCATGTATGATATCAGATCATACAAGAACTATGGTGTATGATGGCTCGTGTGTCACACCATACGAGAACTATGGTGTATGATGGCCCTATTAGTTATTACAGCCATTAGAATAATAACTAATAGCCAGAATAACTTGATACTCGTTAAATAAAGAAAATTGTAGTTATGTTACAGAAAATAGACCCAAGTCTAGTTGTGTTGTTTCATAAATAGTGTTAGTGAAACTGTTAATTTATTTATATTATTTATTTATTTACAATGTACAATAGGTTTGGGAGAGGACGTAATATTGTTATTTTTAACATTCCTACAAAGCCACTAACACACATAGCGTTTGGGCAATTGATAAAATGTAACGTTTAATGTCTTAACAACATATTATGATGTAGAGTACATGTGAACTGCCCATCACAGGACACAAGAGCTGCAGCTCACCCTGTATGTCAAGTACTTGTCAGCAACATTCCATTTGGTTGAGCAGGACCGAGGTACTCTCTCAACTAGAGGGAACATTCAAGCTAAGCCCATACTAGATCTTTTATATTATTTCTTCACTTCATGGCGATTCTCATTCTAATTTTCACATAGATCCGTCTTATACTGGATAAGTGGTTCACACTTATCCTAGTTGAGCTTTCTTATCCTGGGTGAACACTTATCCTGGGTGAGCACATCATGGAGCACACTTATCCTGGGTGAGCACATCATAGAGCACACTTATCCTGGGTTAGCACATCATGGAGCACACTTATCCTGGGTGAGCACCTCATAGTGCACACTTATCCTGGGTGAACACACCACAGAGCACACTTATCCTGGGTGAGCACACCACAGAGCACACTTAACCTGGGTGAGCACCTCATAGTGCACACAACACACACACCGCGGGAGTCTGTAGGAGACACGCGATTAGTGAGGTCCGCGGAAATTCGTCAATTTCTCGGGACATTGAAGGAGTATAGAGGCTAGATCATAGTATTTGGCCTCTCGCAGTGTGTAGCTAGCAGGGTGCAACATAGCATAGTCATATCGCTAGCGATAGTGCGAAGATTTGGCGAAGAAACGAAAAGTGGAGCTAGGGCATCACCGGTGCATGTAAGTGTGTGACCTGACCGGGTGGGACGACCCGCCGTGGAGCTACCTGATTGTGCTGTGAGTGGTGACTGTGATCAGTGGTACAGTGAATTAGTGAACTGTCACATAACGATACAGTGACTGACTCCAGAGCTTTGTGTAGACAGAGAAGAAGACCTCATCAATCTACCAGCATTTAGTGAATCACCTAGTGGGAGACAACGAAGGATAAACATCGTCATCATACATCGCTCATCTGGTTGTGTGAGCGGGAGGCAGTCTGGTATGTACCCCTCTCTGGTCAATTAATCAGGTGTACAGATTGAGGTAAAAGATTATCAAATTCTCGTTCAGGATATCAAATATATTTAAAAATCTCAGAGTGGCTCATTTAGGCAGAGGTAACGCATAAGGGATATCTTGACACATACAAGCACGCCCGCCCACGTACGTATACACGCACACAAGTGTGCACACGCTAAAACAGACACACACACACGTGCACGCACACACACACGTGCACGCACACACACACGTGCACGCGCACACACACACACAATTGTTCAGTCAGGGGAAAAGGCATTAACACCTGGGATAGACCTTACTATCCCCCCCCCTCTTGACCCCACCACCTGACCTGACCTGACTTAGTCGCCATCTCCGCCCCCCCCCACCCCCAGTCCCCCGCATCGCCCATACACACACTCTTCCCCTCCCCACTCTCCCTCTCTCCCACTCCCACTATCTCTCTCCTGCTCTCTCTCTCCTGCTCTCTCTCTCCTGCTCTCTCTCTCCTGCTCTCTCTCTCCTGCTCTCTCTCTCCTGCTCTCTCTCTCCTGCTCTCCCTCTCCTGCTCTCCCTCCCCCTCTCCCTCCCTCTCTTTCCTTCCCCCTCCCTCCCCCTCCCTCTCTTTCCTTCCCCCTCCCTCTCTGCCCACACACACACACACACACCTCCCCCCCTCTCTCCCTTACCCGCTCTCTCCCTCACCCGCTCTCTTCCTCATCCACTCTCTCCCTCTCCTCTCCCTCCCGCCTCTCTCTCCATCTCCTCCCCCCCCCCTCCCCTTCTACCTTCTTCTCACTTCAGTGGAAGGGTCGGATCCCCCCCCACCCACCCATTTATCTCTCCCTTTATCACTCCCTTTCTCTCTCTCTCTCTCTCTCTCTCTCTCTCTCTCTCTCTCTCTCTCTCTCTCTCTCTCTCTCTCTCTCTCCCTCCCCCATCCCAACAGGGTCAAGATGGCAGCCAGAGGTCCCAGGGGAGCAGGAAAGAGCCAAGGTGACGAGATGAAGGAAATGTTCGCCCAGTTTCTGGAGGACATCAAGAGTGAGATGCAAGAAATGATGCAGGAAATGAAGAACGAAATAAGCAACCTGAAAAGAGAGCTGACAGCAGCAAAGGAGGAGATTAGAACCCTCAAAGAGAATGGTATCGAGGCTGAGAGTCAGAAAACCACCCAGGGAGAAGGTGGTAATAGTTTTCTGGATGAGAATGCCACAATAAAAGCAACATTTGCGGAAATACTAAAAAAAAATAACTCTGAAGTAATGACTGCAGTGATGGAGGTGGCCATGAAAGCAGCCACCTCGCAGGAGGCGGCACGCTCCACTAGCCAACTGCTGGAAAGGAAAAGATCAGTGGTTGCTGTGGGTATTAGGGAACAGGAAGGAACCAATAGGACAGAGTGGAATGACAAGGACAAAGCAGCAGTGAATGAAGTACTAAAGGCACTAGACATGGAAGGGGCCGAGCATAGCATTGAGAAGGTTTTCAGGCTAGGCCGGTACAACAAAGACCGAGACCGAATGATAAAGATAGTGTTTGCAAACGAGAACACAAAGGAGAGGATCCTATCAAGGAAGAGCTCCCTGAAAAACGTGGGAAAATTAAAAAATGTATTCCTCCAGCGAGACATGACAAGGGAGGAGAGAGCCGTGGCGGCAGAAGCAAGGAAGAGGCGCAGGGCGAGAGGGGAAAACCAGGAAGTCACAGCTCCCAACACAACACCCCCAGAGGCGAGGGGGGAACCCACAACCAGCTACCCAGTAACACCAGAAGGGAGGACAACCCCGCCTCCCTCCTCTGCATAGAAAACCCCCCTACCCCAAACCCTCCCTGCCCCCACTCAAAAGTTCAGCCAAATCTCCCTCCCCCCACACCCAATCCCCACCCTTCTACCCCTCCCCTCCTCCCGAGTCCTCCCTCCCCCCCTTTCCTTCCCGTCCTCCCTCCCCTTTCACCCCATACCCTCCCTGTCCCTCCCCCTTCACTGGATCCCCCGCCCCTCATTCCAGTATCCTCTGAGATCCTGTTACCCACCTCACAGGTCCTCACACCCATGGAACAGCCTCCCCCACCAGCAGAACACTCACCAAGGAGGCGATTTGAGAAGGGACAGAAGAAAGTGAGCCTCAAAGCGATGTACACTAACATAGATGGAATTACAAATAAAGCAAATGAGCTTGGAGAACTGGTACTAGAGGAAAACCCAGACATAATAGCCCTCACAGAAACAAAGATCACGAAAACAATAACAAATGCAGTGTTTCCACAGGACTATTATGTTATGCGGAAAGAGAGGGAAGGAAGAGGTGGGGGTGGTGTAGCTCTGCTGGTAAGAAAAGGCTGGGATTTTGAGGAGATGGATATTCAGGGCTGTGAAGGTTTCAGTGACTACATAGCAGGTACTGTAACAAATGGAGGGAAAAAAATTATAGTCGCAGTCATATATAATCCACCACCAAATGACAGAAGACCTAGACAGGAATATGATAGAAACAACATGGCCACCATTAACATAATAGAAAGAGCAGCTTCTGTTGCTAGCAGGAATGGATCTGGACTACTAATTATGGGAGACTTCAACCATGGGAAGATAGATTGGAAGAACAGAGACCCGCATGGAGGACCAGAAACATGGAGAGCTAAGCTGCTGGACGTGGCAACAAGAAACTTTCTAAGCCAGCATACCAAAGAGCCAACAAGAATGAGAGGAGAAGATGAACCAGCAATGCTTGATTTGATATTTACCCTAAATGAATGGGATATAAGGGAAGTTAAGATGGAAGCGCCCTTGGGAATGAGTGACCACAGTGTATTGAACTTTGAGTACCTGGTAGAGCTAGGACTTATCTCCCCCCAAAAAGAACTAGGAATCAAAAGGCTGGCATACCGAAAGGGGAATTATGAACAGATGAGAAGTTTCCTAAGTGAAATACCTTGGGACACAGACCTCAGAGACAAGTCTGTACAGGGTATGATGGACTATGTTACCCAAAAGTGTCAGGAGGCAGTAAACAGGTTCATCCCGGCCCAAAGGGAAAAATCCGAGAAGCAACAAAAGAACCCATGGTATAATAGGGCATGTATGGAAGCGAAGAAACTGAACAAGAAGGCGTGGAGGAACTTCCGGAATAACAGAACACCAGAAAGCAGGGAGAGATACCAGAGAACCAGGAATGAGTACGTCAGGGTGAGAAGAGAAGCAGAGAAAATTTTTGAAAATGATATAGCAAACAAAGCCAAGACCGAACCAAAGCTACTCCACAGTCACATCAGAAGGAAAACAACAGTGAAAGAACAGGTATTGAAACTTAGAACAGGCGAGGACAGGTATACAGAGAATGACAGAGAGGTGTGTGAGGAACTCAACAAGAGGTTCCAGGAGGTCTTCACAATAGAACAGGGTGAGGTCACTGTGCTAGGAGAAAGGGAAGTAAACCAGGCGGCCTTGGAGGAGTTCGAAATTACGAGAGATGAGGTCAAGAGACACCTGCTGGATCTGGATGTTAGAAAGGCGGTTGGTCCAGATGGGATCTCACCATGGGTACTGAAAGAGTGTGCAGAGGCACTTTGCTTGCCACTCTCCATAGTGTATAGTAAATCACTAGAGACGGGAGACCTACCAGAAATATGGAAGACGGCGAATGTGGTCCCAATATACAAAAAGGGCGACAGACAAGAGGCACTGAACTACAGGCCAGTGTCCTTGACTTGTATACCATGCAAGGTGATGGAGAAGATCGTGAGAAAAAACCTGGTAACACATCTGGAGAGAAGGGACTTCGTGACAAATCGCCAACATGGATTCAGGGAGGGTAAATCTTGCCTTACAGGCTTGATAGAATTCTACGATCAGGTGACACAGATTAAGCAAGAAAGAGAGGGCTGGGCGGACTGCATTTTCTTGGATTGTCGGAAAGCCTTTGACACAGTACCGCATAAGAGGCTGGTACATAAGCTGGAGAGACAGGCAGGTGTAGCTGGTAAGGTGCTCCAGTGGATAAGGGAGTATCTAAGCAATAGGAAGCAGAGAGTTACGGTGAGGGGTGAGACCTCCGATTGGCGTGAAGTCACCAGTGGAGTCCCACAGGGCTCTGAACTCGGTCCTATCTTGTTTCTGATATATGTAAATGATCTCCCGGAGGGTATCGATTCATTTCTCTCAATGTTTGCGGACGATGCTAAAATTATGAGAAGGATTAAAACAGAAGAGGACTGTTTGAGGCTTCAAGAAGACCTAGACAAGCTGAAGGAATGGTCGAACAAATGGTTGTTAGAGTTTAACCCAACCAAATGTAATGTAATGAAGATAGGTGTAGGGAGCAGGAGGCCAGATACAAGGTATCATCTGGGAGAGGAAATTCTTCAGGAGTCAGAGAAGGAAAAAGACTTGGGGGTTGATATCACGCCAGACCTGTCTCCTGCAGCACATATCAAGCGGATAACATCAGCGGCATATGCCAGGCTGGCCAACATACGAACGGCATTCAGAAACTTGTGTAAAGAATCATTCAGAACTTTGTATACCACATATGTCAGGCCAATCCTGGAGTATGCAGCCCCAGCATGGAGTCCATATCTAGTCAAGGATAAGACTAAACTGGAAAAGGTTCAAAGGTTTGCCACCAGACTAGTACCCGAGCTGAGAGGTATGAGCTACGAGGAGAGACTACGGGAATTAAACCTCACTTCGCTGGAAGACAGAAGAGTTAGGGGGGACATGATCACCACATTCAAGATTCTGAAGGGGATTGATAGGGTAGATAAAGACAGTCTATTTAACACAAGGGGAACACGCACAAGGGGACACAGGTGGAAACTGAGTGCCCAAATGAGCCACAGAGATATTAGAAAGAACTTTTTTAGTGTCAGAGTGGTTGACAAATGGAATTCATTAGGGGGTGATGTGGTGGAGGCTGACTCCATACACAGTTTCAAGTGTAGATATGACAGAGCCCGATAGGCTCAGGAATCTGTACACCTGTTGATTGACGGTTGAGAGGCGGGACCAAAGAGCCAGAGCTCAACCCCCGCAAACACAACTAGGTGAGTACAACTAGGTGAGTACTTATCCTGGGTGAACACACCACAGAGCACACTTATCCTGGGTGAGCACACCACAGAGCACACTTATCCTGGGTGAGCACATCATAGAGCACACTTATCCTGGGTGAGCACACCACAGAGCACACTTATCCTGGGTGAGCACATCATAGAGCACACTTATCCTGGGTGAGCACACCACAGAGCACACTTATCCTGGGTGAGCACATCATAGAGCACACTTATCCTGGGTGAACACACCACAGAGCACACTTATCCTGGGTGAGCACATCATAGAGCACACTTATCCTGGGTGAGCACATCACAGAGCACACTTATCCTGGGTAAGGAATTCTCCACATGAAGGTAACACATCTCAAAGTAACTGTTGTGTTACAGTGTGTTTATTAGGAATGTGTACCCTGAGGCAGGGAAGGGGGAGACGGGGGAGGGGAAGTGAGGACCGCATGGAAGAGGGAAGGGGAGGAAGAGGGGTTGAGGAGGGTGTCGGAGAGAGAAGGGAGTGAAGGAAGAGGAGGATTAGGGAAAGCGTGTTTGAGAGGGAAAGGGTGGGGAAAGGGTGGGGAAAGGGTGGGGAAAGGGTGGGGAAAGGGTGGGGAAAGGGTGGGGAAAGGGTGGGGAAAGGGTGGGGAAAGGGTGGGGAAAGGGTGGGGAAAGGGAGTATGGTGAAAAGGAGAGAAAAATATAGGGATAGGGAGCCGGTCGGCCGAGCGGACAGCACGCTGGACTTGTGATCCTGTGGTCCTGGGTTCGATCCCAGGCGCCGGCGAGAAACAATGGGCAGAGTTTCTTTCACCCTATGCCCCTGTTACCTAGCAGTAAAATAGGTACCTGGGTGTTAGTCAGCTGTCACGGGCTGCTTCCTGGGGGTGTAGGCCTGGTCGAGTACCGGGCCGCGGGGACACTAAAGCCCCGAAATCATCAAGATAACCTCAAGATATGAGGGAGGGAATAGCGGAGATGAGGAGTGGGAGAGAGAGGGAGTGGGAAGGTGTGTGTGTGGGGGGGGGGGGGGGGAGGGGAGAGAATTGGGGAGCGTGTGGGGTGGAGATGGAGAAGGTGAGGGAGGGGTGGAGAAGGGGGGGGAGGGTATTTAGGGGGGGCCTGACCACATCTAGTGTGGAGTAAATATGTTTGGCCACGATAGTGCCACCCGTTCTCGCACTTTCGTATAGTCAATATTGACTTATTAAATACGTGCATATGTGACATACTTAACAAACTAGTATACCTTGAAAAGCTTCATAGAAAACACTAACCTTTACCTAACATTCTTAGTATGTTAAGATAAGCATCTTATTGCTTCGTAATTACAATTACTTCTTAACCTATACTTATAATAGATTTCTTTTGAATAAGATGCTTATCTTAACATACTAAGAAGGTTAGGTAAGGTCGGTGTTTTCTATGAAGCTTTTCAAGGTAAACTAGTATGTTTAGTATGTCACATATGCACGTATTTAATAAGTCAATATTGACTGTAAGAAAGTGCGAGAACGGGTTGGATAGTGACATGCTCAGTTTGGCCACGATAGTGACTATTTTAATTTTTGAATAATAATTTCTCATATTATGTATTAATAGCCATAAAATGTCAAAATGCCGTAAGCCATCGTCTATGGCTTGAATACCTGTATCGTAATTTTCTATATCTAAGAAAAGGAACAAAATTTACAATGAAACAGTAAAAAACGTGTGTTTTGTTTCTCTGATAAGGAAAGCTACATTTATATTTTCCTTGTCCTACTGCTTCACTGTGAAGCGTGTGTGTGTGTAGCACCACACTGGCATAATATTGTCCCGTCTTAGTTAATAAACCACTACGACTCCTCGCTAAACTTTATCACAAAGCTCAACACTGATATACTTCAGACCTGTGAGTCGTGTAACGACCTTCACGTATTTAAATAAAGCCGTACTTATGGTATATTGCACGAGTGCTAAATTATTTCTGATATACTCTTCAAACTATCTAAAAATTAAAACTGTTTTTGTTGACAAATCAAAGCCACGTGGAGTTATAGCTTGCCTGGTCAGCCCGTGTCCGCCTGAATTTCAAACAACCTGGGAAATGTGGGCTGAATATCATCACTCAAAATTTATTTTTCGACATATATTTACGATTATATTATACAAATATTTCTCATAATATAGCCTATATCACAATTATAAAAAATGTAATATTGATACTGTACACAAACATCAAAATAAACCAGAGGTTTTGGCGGGTGGAGGAGCCGGAGATGTGAGTGCTGCTCACACTGAGCTCTACACCAAAGTTGTGTGCGTTCGTCTAGAGAACGAGCGTGTATCCGGATACAAATCGAGGCTGTGAATCTTTCCGACTCTTCCACTACACTTTTCGTTTCGAATTCCTCGAATCACAAACAAAACAATCCCGAATGCGATAAGCTTTTGAAAAAAAAATCACAGTTTTACAAACCAACAAAGTATTACAATTTACAAATATTGTATAGTCTCATAAATGGACAAAAATACAGATAAACTTTTCGGTCTGAAAAGTTGGGTAGTCCCTGGATACGTAGTAAACACAGCCTGGCCGAGGCTATCGGCGTCCCGCCTGAGAGAGTGGAGCTGATTGAGTGAGTCACTGAGTATTTCTTTCTTATCTTTGTATAGTACCAAGGGCGGGCGAGGACCCGACCAGGAGGGCAGGAAAAGTTAAAAGGAGAAGGAATACGAGATAATGAGTTACGTTAGAGATGCACAAGACAAAGAATAGAGAGGCAGAAGGGAAAAAGAAAGACCTTAGTATAGGTGGGAAAGTAAGATTAGGATATACAAAGAAAACAATTCAATAAAACCAAATATACATGAAAAGGAGAATGTATACCAATAGGTAAAAATGAAGTCGGTAAAATATGGTAATAATAATTCACTTTGACGAAAACAGGAAACCCATGTATATATATCAGCACATTCTCCTAAAATGAAATTACTTATAATATCTACAGTAGTTGGTGGATAGTACCAATATGTAGTAATGGACCACCGGAACGCTCATTTTAGTATTGAATTTGGACTAACTGAAAGCTTTCTTATCATAAATATAAGACCTAGCAATCCTAAGCCTAATACATGCTATCTTTTTAGGCCTAATACATGCTATCTTAGGCTTATATAGTTAATATATAACATCTAGATTAGGGCCTAGAAATATTTAAGTTTGGATTTTAGCTTCATTTTTTCAAGACTATCAAATTAATAGAAAAAAAAGTGGTTTATTGGTGGTCCAGCAATACAAATTAGTATTTAAGATCAAATAGTTACTATACGTGTCGTAATTTCAGGAGGATGTGTTCTCGTATATTTGAAAACGTGGGAAGCAAGTGCTCCTATAAGCATATTAAATATGCTTGAAATGTTGAAAAGCATTTTCAACAGAAATATTATTGAATCTGCTTTAATACAGATCACTAAACCATACAATTTGAACATTAGTATGGTTTGTGTAATATGGTTTGTATAATATGGATCCACTTTTCATTTGTAAGTTAAAAAAGAATTTGTGCAAGATCCTTAGTATACAGTTCTCAATAATATCTCATTAGTATTCGTGGAACTCACATGTGAGGGTCATTGGGCCTTCCGCAGTTCCCTCTTATCTTTGTAAACAAATACATTGTTTTTCACCTCATCTCACCTTATTCCAGCCTATATAGCCACCACCACTGACTTGTAACACTTACGGGTTACTCATCCCTGTGCCACCTCTTGGGTGACTAAATCTTCGTCCGTGATGTAATATCCATCTTTCTAAAGATGTATTATTAAATACGAAAGCACTTAAGGAATTTACTGTCTTATTCCTTCCTTCGTGGTCTGACATTTTCATATGTAGACGATGAGTCACAATAACGTGGCTAAAGTATGTTGACCAGACCACACACTAGTAGGTGAAGGGACGACGACGTTTCGGTCCGTCCTGGGGCCAGATTCACGAAAGCACTTACGCAAGCACTTAGGAACGTTTACATCTTTCCTCAAACTTTGACGGCTTTGTTTACATTTATTAAACAGTTTACGAGCACGAAAACGTCCCATTTAATTATTGTTATTGTTATAAACAGCCTCCTGGTGCTTCGGAGCTCATTAACTGTTTAATAACTGGAAACAAAGCCGCCAAAGATTGAGAAAAGATGTACAGGTTCGTAAGTGCTTGCGTAACTGCTTTCGTGAATCTGGCCCCTGGACCATTCTCAAGTCAATTGTGCATTTTCACATTGTTCATGACGTGTTAAATTCTTCGTGATTTACACACACACACACACACACACTATATATTCCAGAAGTGACTCGAAGGGGCAGTATGCAACTGGCTTAACTGGTACCTTAACCACTTGACCAACCGTGACCGTACAAAAGACGATGGTAGCCGAGGCTATTTCTCCAACCGTCCCGATGGAACTTGGTGGTGAGCTTGGGCATAGTTATTTCATCAAATCACCTCACTTTGGAGGGCCACGTGAGCAACACAAATTTCAGTTGCATATATGCTTGGGGACCATTCAAGCTTGTTCTCGCACACACACACACACACACAAACACTTTATATTATATATAATATATCTACTTTCTTTAGATTCATCCAAGAATTCTCGTCTAATGACACTTTTAAGGGACCAATTCGATAACTCAAGATTCCGTTCAATACTGTCTTTATTTACTGCAACCTTAGCAAGGGCGTCAACTTTATCATGTTCCTGCAGGCCAATGTGAGAAGGAATCCAAAACATTTTTATATTTACCCTCTTGCCAAGTATGCTTATATATCTATGTCTGGCTTCTGAGACAAGCACATTATTACTTTATTGTAAACTGTTTATTGCTCGTAGTGAGGGAAAAAGAGTCTGAAATAATTAAGCTGTCTACTTAAGTGTTGTCAATAATTTTTAATTTACCATGGTAATAATTTTATTTACCATGGTAAATAGTCTCCGTGGTGTAGTGGTAAGACACTCGCCTGGCGTTCCGCGAGCGCTTTGTCCTGGGTTCGTATCCTGGCCGGGGAGGATTTACTGGGCGCAAATCCTTAACTGTAGCCTCTGTTTAACTCAACAGTAAAATGTGTACTTGGTTGTAGCAACGATTCTTCGCGGCGGGGATCGTATTCCAGGGACCTGCCCGAAACGCTACGCGTACTAGTGGCTGTACAAGAATGTAACAACTCTTGTATATATCTCACAAAAATCGAGATCTAACAGTATTGTTTCCAATTCAGCTTGCTAAGTGGATGCTCAGTTACTACAACGCAACCACAGATGGTACCCCATATAATTTATGTACATTTTCAATTTGCATTATTGTTTTATTTGTCAGTGATTTAAATAAAAAATCATTAAAGCTGTTGCTGGAGTGAAGAGGTGCTTGAAACAAAAATAATTTAAACCCTAAGAAATTTGTTAAATAAAAAAAATCAAATTCATACTCAGAGGAATTCAGTAAAATGTAAATATACATTGCTCCCTTAATTAATATATCCGGATTGCCTTGAAGAAGGAATATATATGAGGAAGTGAAGTGCCCGAGATGCTTTAAAGAACGAGAGGCGACAACAAAACATGGACTCGTCGCCCCAAACACCAGGTAATCAGTTTCCTTACAAACGACAGTTCTGCGTGTCCCTACAAAATTCAATCTCTTGAGAGAGTGCACTGCAGCGCCCGCCAGACAGGCCACCTCCAGCTAATCTGTCGCTATAATGCTCAAATGAACAGATAAATAAATATCCGGGCTGGGATTCCTGCACACAAAGGCTTGGAGAGCTGGGCTGTGCTGGGAACGGGGTGGAGTCGGCGGCAAATTGAGTCATTTGTAAAATGCGTCTCTTGGCGGTGTTGTCAGGCCTGCCACGCGCCGCACAGGGCTGCCAACACCCCAGACCTGCCGTTTCTCTCCTCTTAAAATTGTATCTAGACGCCCCAGGGAGGCAGTGGTTGTGTTCCTCTGCTTATGTTTGTCATGTTATGCCTCTCACAACCGGGCTTACTTCAACCTCCTGACGTGTTTGTATACTTCCCTATACCACAGAGTGGTATAGGGGAGTGGAGGCGCAGGAGAAAGGAAGGGAGGGGGGGGGGGGGAAGGAAGGGTGATGGAATTGGGAGTAATGGGAAAGGAGGGGTAAGGGGATAATCCAGGAGGGAATAGGGTAGCGCCGAGATACTCTACCTTTTTTTTATATTTATTAAATTTGTCTTGGTTTAAATCTGGCGTTTCTGGCCTTATGAATGTGTATCTTGCCTGCTTGATGTCTTTATTTATATCTGTCTGTCCTCCTGGGTGTAGCATGACTGTCTCTCTCCTCCTGGGTGTACCATGACTGTCTCTCTCTCCTCCTGGGTGTAGCATGACTGTCTCTCTCTCCTCCTGGGTGTAGCATGACTGTCTCTCTCTCCTCCTGGGTGTAGCATGACTGTCTCTCTCTCCTCCTGGGTGTAGCATGACTGTCTCTCTCTCCTCCTGGGTGTACCATGACTGTCTCTCTCTCCTCCTGGGTGTACCATGACTGTCTCTCTCTCCTCCTGGGTGTACCATGACTGTCTCTCTCTCCTCCTGGGTGTACCATGACTGTCTCTCTCTCCTCCTGGGTGTACCATGACTGTCTCTCTCTCCTCCTGGGTGTAGCATGACTGTCTCTCTCTCCTCCTGGGTGTACCATGACTGTCTCTCTCTCCTCCTGGGTGTAGCATGACTGTCTCTCTCTCCTCCTGGGTGTAGCATGACTGTCTCTCTCCTCCTGGGTGTAGCATGACTGTCTCTCTCTCCTCCTGGGTGTAGCATGACTGTCTCTCTCTCCTGGGTGTAGCATGACTGTCTCTCTCTCCTCCTGGGTGTAGCATGACTGTCTCTCTCTCCTCCTGGGTGTAGCATGACTGTCTCTCTCTCCTCCTGGGTGTAGCATGACTGTCTCTCTCTCCTCCTGGGTGTAGCATGACTGTCTCTCTCTCCTCCTGGGTGTAGCATGACTGTCTCTCTCTCCTCCTGGGTGTAGCATGACTGTCTCTCTCTCCTCCTGGGTGTAGCATGACTGTCTCTCTCTCCTCCTGGGTGTAGCATGACTGTCTCTCTCCTCCTGGGTGTACCATGACTGTCTCTCTCTCCTCCTGGGTGTACCATGACTGTCTCTCTCTCCTCCTGGGTGTACCATGACTGTCTCTCTCTCCTCCTGGGTGTAGCATGACTGTCTCTCTCTCCTCCTGGGTGTAGCATGACTGTCTCTCTCTCCTCCTGGGTGTAGCATGACTGTCTCTCTCTCCTCCTGGGTGTAGCATGACTGTCTCTCTCTCCTCCTGGGTGTAGCATGACTGTCTCTCCTCCTGGGTGTAGCATGACTGTCTCTCCTCCTGGGTGTAGCATGACTGTCTCTCTCCTCCTGGGTGTAGCATGACTGTCTCTCCTCCTGGGTGTAGCATGACTGTCTCTCCTCCTGGGTGTAGCATGACTGTCTCTCCTCCTGGGTGTAGCATGACTGTCTCTAACTACCAACTTTCACGTTAAGCAAACGAAAAATCTAAAGTTTTTACTCGCCGATTTATGCGTTCATTTATCACGTTTAATGAGTGTTTAACGAGCTAGACCGAGGCCCTCCGTGGTTAACTACCTGACGGCATACGAAGGTAACGAAGTGTTTAACGTTACTCATAATCATGTGGCAGCTCAACGAGGTCAACTGGGGCATAGTTAACCGTTTGCCTCAAGGGTCAGAAACTCTGTGGTTAACGAAATACTGGGGATTATAGGCACCATGACCAGCACAAGCTCGTTAACCAGTGACATGACCAGGACAAGCTCGTTAACCAGTGACATGACCAGGACATCAGACGGGCCAGGTTATCAGACGAGGCAGGTAATCAGACGGGGGAGGTTGTTGGGAAAAAAACTGACACCATTTACTAACTTTCAACACAATAGGCAAATAATATGGCTGCTGATTTACTACTAACAAATTAACTCAAAGAAAACGAGATTGCAGTGGAATTTTATCTTAGAAGAAAACGGGAATATCATTGCCAAGCACCATTAAATTCACCAGCTAATGATACTGGGAATTCTTTAAAAAAAAAAAAACATCAGTCTCTGAACTGTAAACATCATAAAAACATTTCTCCTTGAATTAACTTAATTATGAGTACTGAAATAGACTAAATATAAGCTCTCTTTCCACTTCTTGATAAAAACTACATCTGGAGAGGGGCCGGCAGCCATTAAACATAAGGTAAACAAAAGTGTCGCGGAAGCTCGCTTGATGCTCCACAACTTTCCCTCTAGACGATATTGTTATGGAATGTAAACAGCGCCCATCACCAACACCATCTTCGTCAACAATAAGGCAAGTGTTCTGTACCCGATAACCTGTTAAATCTAACTATTCCTAGCCAGTAATATAGATTAAGTTAGTTGACCAGACCACACACTAGAAGGTGAAGGGACGACGACGTTTCGGTCCGTCCTGGACCATTCTCAAGTGGATTCAGATTAAGTTATACCGGTTAGAACGCATGGCGAGCCACTCAAACAAGGTAAATATTAATGAAATCTTATCTAATAAATCACAATAATTTTCCCTGATATAATTGTCATACATAGGTTTCGATTATTATCGTGGGCTGCCTTTTGACAGATGAAATTGAAGGGGAAGAAGAAGAATTAGCATTTAATTTAACTCATTTTCTATATATGTACTTTTTACCAGAATTTAAATTTTGAATTATGAATTGAATCATTTTGAATTATGATTTTGAATTACCTGGTACAACATGTGACATGATCACACCAGCCTCACCCGGGCGCCTGACAGCTGAGTGGACAGCGCTTCGGATTCGTAGTCCTGAGGTTCCGGGTTCAATCCCCGGTGGATATGGAGACAAATAGGCAAAAAGTTTCTTTTACCCTGATGCTCCTGTTCACCTAGCAGTAAATAGGTACCTGAGAGTTAGACAGCTGCTACAGGCTGCTTCCTGGGGGCCGCTAAAGGAGGCCTGGTCGAGGACCGGGCCGCGGGGACGCTAAGCCCCGAAATCATCAAGATAACCTCAAGATAACTCATCAGGAGAATCGGTTTGGTGTGATCATCCAGACCAAAATCATCTACAGTATACAGATAAGGCTTCCCCCGTGTATTAATAACTAATCATGTGTAGTCTGAACACCTTGTGACATTGTGATATTGTGGTGAATGTCTACCAATCGATAATTTTGACTGATAGACAATATAATTAATTAAATAACCCCATCAGCTTGTGTAGGAAACGATTGGTGGAATTTAATATCATACAGTCCGCTATCGAAATAAACGTAAGACATAAATTAATATACATTACTTATTATTTTATTTATTTACAATTTATATTATCAATTGTAAATAAAAAATAAATTGTAAATAAATAAAATATAAATTGTAAATAAATAATATAAATTGTAAATCAATTAAATATAAATTGTAAATAAAAAATATATATTGTAAATCAAATAATATAAATTGTAAATAAATAAATAAATCCCACAAGTGAGTTTTCCCCACACAGACGGGACAGGTAATAATCAGACGGACCAGGTAAGCAGACGAGGCAGGTAGTAGGAGAAATCAGTACCCAGGCACACAAATAATCAGACACATACAGAAGACATCAGGGAACTCTATATACGCAGTTACCACCTCACAACGTGTATGCATATTCAGAGAACACACACACACACACACACACACACACACGCGCGCGCACACACACACACGCACACGCACACGCACACGCACACACACGCGCACACACACGCGCGCGCACACACACACGCGCGCACACACACACGCGCGCGCACACACACACACACGCACACACACACGCACGCGCACACACACACACACACACACACACACGCACACGCACACGCACACGCACACGCACAAATGGAATGCATTAGGTTGACAAATGGAATGCATTAGGCAGTGATGTGGTGGAGGCTGACTCCATACACAGTTTCAAGTGTAGATATAATAGAGCCCAGTAGGCTCAGGAACCTGTACACCAGTTGATTGACGGTTGAGAGGCGGGACCAAAGAGCCAAAGATCAACCCCCGCAAGCACAAATAGGTGAGTATGGGAGTACACACACACACACACATACCCACACACACACATATATGTAGCAAAATTTCAATACAAGTGCATAAACAAAACACACACAGGCACACGCACACACAAGCATATATACACAACATACAAGTTAGTCCACTACGGGCTCACCATAGCCCGTGCTACTTGGATCGTAGCAAGTAGCTACTAAGTAGCTACTTGCTACTTAGCGAATCTTAAACAACAACATACAAGAGAGAGGAGTGGAACGATACAATATAAAAAGTGAACAAGTAGCTGCCATGAACGATCACTTTTGGAACAAGGGGAAGGGCAAGAGAAGGTGACAAATATTATTGAATAGGGAAGCAAAACATTAGGAAGAATATGAAAAATATCGGAGAGAAGGGGAGAAGAGAGATAAAAAGAGATAGATATAAAGATATATAGAGAATACGATTGAGAAAAGAGGGAGAGAAAGGGTGTGTGTGTGTGTGTGTGTGTGTGTGTGTGTGTGTGGGGTGTGTACTCACCTAGTTGTACTCGCCTAGTTGTGCTTGCGGGGGTTGAGCTCTGGCTCTTTGGTCCCGCCTCTCAACCGTCAATCATCTGGTGTACAGGTTCCTGAGCCTATCGGGCTCTATCATATCTACACTTGATACTGTGTATGGAGTCAGCCTCCACCACATTACTTCCTAATGCATTCCATTTGTCAACCACTCTGACACTAAAAAAGTTCTTTCTAATATCTCTGTGGCTCATTTGGCCACTCAGTTTCCACCTGTGTCCCCTAGTGCGTGTGCCCCTTGTGTTAAATAGCCTGTCTTTATCAACCCTGTCGATTCCCTTGAGAATCTTGAATGTGGTGATCATGTCCCCCCTAACTCTTCTGTCTTCCATCGAAGTGAGGTTCAATTCCCGTAGTCTCTCCTCGTAGCTCATACCTCTCAGCTCGGGTACTAGTCTGGTGGCAAACCTTTGAACCTTTTCCAGTTTAGTCTTATGCTTGACTAGATATGGACTCCATGCTGGAGCCGCATACTCCAGGATTGGTCTGACATATGTGGTATATAATGTTCTGAAAGATTCCTTACACAAGTTTCTAAAGGCCGTTCTTATGTTAGCCAACCTGGCATATGCTGCTGATGTTATCCTCTTGATATGAGCTTCAGGGGACAGGTCTGGCGTGATATCAACCCCCAGGTCTTTCTCTCTCTCTGACTCTTGAAGTATTTCATCTCCCAAGTGATAGCTTGTATCTGGTCTCCTGCTTCCTACCCCTATCTTCATTACATTACATTTGCTTGGGTTAAACTCTAACATCCATTTGTTCGACCATTCCTGCAGATTGTCCAGGTCTTCTTGAAGCCTCAAGCTGTCCTCCTCTGTCTTAATCCTTCTCATAATTTTGGCGTCGTCAGCAAACATTGAGAGGAATGAGTGTATACCCTCTGGGAGATCATTTACGTATATCAGAAACAGGATAGGTCCAAGCATGTCCGTGTGTGTGTGTGTGTGTGTGTGTGTGTGTGTGTGTGTGTGTGTGTGTGTGTGTGTGTGTGTGTGTGGTGTGTGTGGTGTGTGTGAGAGAGAGAGAGAGAGAGAGAGAGAGAGAGAGAGAGAGAGAGAGAGAGAGAGAGAGAGAGAGAGAGAGAGAGAGAATGATGAGACAGTCACAATGACAGTATGATGAGACAGTCACAATGACAGTATGATGAGACAGTCACAATGACAGTATGATGAGACAGTCACAATGACAGTATGATGAGACAGTCACAATGACAGTATGATGAGACAGTCACAATGACAGTATGATGAGACAGTCACAATGACAGTATGATGAGACAGTCACAATGACTGTATGATGAGACAGTCACAATGACAGTATGATGAGACAGTCACAATGACAGTATGATGAGACAGTCACAATGACAGTATGATGAGACAGTCACAATGACAGTATGATGAGACAGTCACAATGACAGTATGATGAGACAGTCACAATGACAGTATGATGAGACAAGTCACAATGACAGTATGATGAGACAGTCACAATGACAGTATGATGAGACAGTCACAATGACTGTATGATGAGACAGTCACAATGACAGTATGATGAGACAGCCACAATGACAGTATGATGAAACAGCCACAATGACAGTATGATGAAACAGCCACAATGATAAGATGAGAATCACAATGACAGTATGATGAGACATTTACAATGACACAGTGAGGTTACGAGTGAGAGTAAGAGCAGTGAGAGTAAGAGCAGTAAGAGTAAGAGCAGTAAGAGCAGCCAGAGTAAGAGCAGCCAGAGTAAGAGCAGCCAGAGTAAGAGCAGCGAGAGTGAGAGCAGCGAGAGTGAGAGCAGCGAGAGTGAGAGCAGCGAGAGTGAGAGCAGCGAGAGTGAGAGCAGCGAGAGTGAGAGCAGCGAGAGTGAGAGCAGCGAGAGTGAGAGCAGCAAGAGTGAGAGCAGCAAGAGTGAGAGCAGCAAGAGTGAGAGCAGCAAGAGTGAGAGCAGTAAGAGTGAGAGCAGCAAGAGTGAGAGCAGCAAGAGTGAGAGCAGCAAGAGTGAGAGCAGCAAGAGTGAGAGCAGTAATATTCAGACCAACCAACTAGGAACACTAAAAAGGTCAAAAGATCAGCCGAGAACAAAGAACACAGTAAACTGATGTAGCTCACCACTGGAATACAACATGTAAGAACATATGTAAGAATAGAACATGCAAGAACATGAATATGTAAAAATAGAACATGTAATATGTAAGAATAGAACAGGTAAGAACATGAATATGTAAGAATAGAACAGGTAAGAACATGAATATGTAAAAATAGAACATGTAATATGTAAGAATAGAACAGGTAAGAACATGAATATGTAAGAATAGAACAGGTAAGAACATGAATATGTAAGAATAGAACATGTAAGAACATGAATATGTAAGAATAGAACATGTAAGAACATGAATATGTAAGAATAGAACATGTAAGAACATGAATATGTAAGAATAGAACATGTAAGAACATGAATATGTAAGAATTGAACATGTAAGAACATGAATATGTAAGAATAGAACAGGTAAGAACATGAATATGTAAGAATAGAACAGGTAAGAACATGAATATGTAAGAATAGAACATGTAAGAACATGAATATGTAAGAATAGAACATGTAAGAACATGAATATGTAAGAATAGAACATGTAAGAACATGAATATGTAAGAATAGAACAGGTAAGAACATGAATATGTAAGAATAGAACAGGTAAGAACATGAATATGTAAGAATAGAACAGGTAAGAACATGAATATGTAAGAATAGAACAGGTAAGAACATGAATATGTAAGAATAGAACAGGTAAGAACATGAATATGTAAGAATAGAACAGGTAAGAACATGAATATGTAAGAATAGAACAGGTAAGAACATGAATATGTAAGAATAGAACAGGTAAGAACATGAATATGTAAGAATAGAACATGTAAGAACATGAATATGTAAGAATAGAACATGTAAGAACATGAATATGTAAGAATAGAACATGTAAGAACATGAATATGTAAGAATAGAACATGTAAGAACATGAATATGTAAGAATAGAACAGGTAAGAACATGAATATGTAAGAATAGAACAGGTAAGAACATGAATATGTAAGAATAGAACAGGTAAGAACATGAATATGTAAGAATAGAACATGTAAGAACATGAATATGTAAGAATAGAACATGTAAGAGCATAAATAATTAACAATAGAACATGTAAAAACACGATTAAGTAAGAATAAAACACGTAAGAACATGAATATGTAAGAAGTGAACATGTAAGAACATGAATATGTAAGAATAGAACACTAAAAGGTGAACATGTGGACTCAGAAGAGCCAGGTGGTAGCCTAAAGTGACCAACCCAAGAAGAGGTGAACGTACAGAGCAAAAAATATGAAAAATAATGTCACAGGAAGGAGAGGGAGATAAGAGACATTATTTAAGAGGGGAACCAGCAGAATAAAGGTAAATACTAAAAATGATGAGGAAAGAAATGTCTAAAGGTACCATTGTGTAATAGATGGAGAGAGAGAGAGACAGAGCGAGAGAGAGAGAGAGAGAGACAGAGCGAGAGAGAGAGAGAGAGAGACAGAGCGAGAGAGAGAGAGAGAGAGACAGAGCGAGAGAGAGAGAGAGAGACAGAGCGAGAGAGAGAGAGAGAGAGACAGAGCGAGAGAGAGAGAGAGAGAGACAGAGCGAGAGAGAGAGACAGAGCGAGAGAGAGAGACAGAGCGAGAGAGAGAGACAGAGCGAGAGAGAGAGACAGAGCGAGAGAGAGAGACAGAGCGAGAGAGAGAGACAGAGCGAGAGAGAGAGACAGAGCGAGAGAGAGAGACAGAGCGAGAGAGAGAGACAGAGCGAGAGAGAGAGACAGAGCGAGAGAGAGAGACAGAGCGAGAGAGAGAGACAGAGCGAGAGAGAGAGACAGAGCGAGAGAGAGAGACAGAGCGAGAGAGAGAGACAGAGCGAGAGAGAGAGACAGAGCGAGAGAGAGAGACAGAGCGAGAGAGAGAGACAGAGCGAGAGAGAGAGACAGAGCGAGAGAGAGAGACAGAGCGAGAGAGAGAGACAGAGCGAGAGAGAGAGACAGAGCGAGAGAGAGAGACAGAGCGAGAGAGAGAGACAGAGCGAGAGAGAGAGAGACAGAGCGAGAGAGAGAGAGACAGAGCGAGAGAGAGAGAGACAGAGCGAGAGAGAGAGACAGAGCGAGAGAGAGAGACAGAGCGAGAGAGAGAGAGACAGAGCGAGAGAGAGAGAGACAGAGCGAGAGAGAGAGAGACAGAGCGAGAGAGAGAGAGACAGAGCGAGAGAGAGAGACAGAGCGAGAGAGAGAGACAGAGCGAGAGAGAGAGACAGAGCGAGAGAGAGAGACAGAGCGAGAGAGAGAGACAGAGCGAGAGAGAGAGACAGAGCGAGAGAGAGAGACAGAGCGAGAGAGAGAGACAGAGCGAGAGAGAGAGACAGAGCGAGAGAGAGAGACAGAGCGAGAGAGAGAGACAGAGCGAGAGAGAGAGACAGAGCGAGAGAGAGAGACAGAGCGAGAGAGAGAGACAGGGCGAGAGAGAGAGACAGGGCGAGAGAGAGAGACAGGGCGAGAGAGAGAGACAGGGCGAGAGAGAGAGACAGGGCGAGAGAGAGAGACAGGGCGAGAGAGAGAGACAGGGCGAGAGAGAGAGACAGGGCGAGAGAGAGAGACAGGGCGAGAGAGAGACAGGGCGAGAGAGAGACAGGGCGAGAGAGAGACAGGGCGAGAGAGAGACAGGGCGAGAGAGAGACAGAGCGAGAGAGAGACAGAGCGAGAGAGAGACAGAGCGAGAGAGAGACAGAGCGAGAGAGAGACAGAGCGAGAGAGAGACAGAGCGAGAGAGAGACAGAGCGAGAGAGAGACAGAGCGAGAGAGAGACAGAGCGAGAGAGAGACAGAGCGAGAGACAGAGCGAGAGAGAGACAGAGCGAGAGAGAGAGCGAGATAGAGACAGAGCGAGAGAGAGACAGAGCGAGAGAGAGAGCGAGATAGAGAGAGACAGAGAGAGACAGAGTGAGAAAGAGAGAGAGACAGACAGACAGGGAGAGAGAGGGAGAGAGAGAGAGAGACAGAGAGAGTGTGTGTAGTGGTGGACAGGTGGGGTAGTGACCGAGACTGATCACCTGACGGGGCTGGACACAATCAATCTTAGTTTGCAAGTCCACGACCTCACTCCAGCGCCGGGCGGGACGACCCCACCACCACCTCTCCACCGCGGAAACAATGTAGAACGGGAGGGTTGAGGGGGGCAGACTGTGTTTAAGGACGACTCTGGCACCGAGTATGGCGTACCACCTGCAAGGGAATAGCACCTGTGACCTGGGGTCATGTGAGGGTCCACCCAGGCCACAAGTTCTGGGAGTAGTGAAGCCCTCGACGCAATTGGAGCGAAGGAAAATAGGCGAGAGGCGTGAATGATCAGGTAGTCGGGGAATATATAATAGAATACCTTACGAGGTGTGCTCACGTTTTCTTCTAGGAACACCAAGCTTCCGTCGATGGGACTCTACTACGAATCCATTCCGGACGCGGGAACTTGGCTGAGAAATTAGAAAGCCGAGTTTAAAAAATCCAATTACTTTTGACGTGGCTTGCACTCCAAGAGGGAATACATATGACTGTAGAAACATTGGTGCACGCTAAACTGTGCATGGATATTTACAAGACACATTTAACCTATTACTTCTACAGTTCTTGCCCACTGCTATTAATACTAGTGTCTCCCCCCCGCCAACTGCAACTACTGCCGTTGCTCCCTATTAGTACTGCTGCTGTTGACCCCCCATACTATTATTACTGCTAATCCTATTGCAACTAGTGTTAGTACTGGTGCTGCTGCCCCATACTAATGGCTGGTGGCCCCTGATGTTACTGATGTCCTCCACTATTTATGGTACTACGTCTTCCACCACAATGGGGCAAGTTGTCCACCAGAACCCCGCCCATGTTGTCGAGTCCTCACATGCTGGACGGCAGGGAGAGAACTTTAATCCATTGATAATGCTAATCCCTGGAAGCATGTGAAGTTGCCACACACCTGAACCCACCACAGTCTGCTCCAGGACGAGGCAGCTGCCACACACCTGCACCCACCACAGTCTGCTCCAGGACGAGGCAGCTGCCACACACCTGCACCCACCACAGTCTGCTCCAGGACGAGGCAGCTGTCACACACCTGCACCCACCACAGTCTGCTCCAGGACGAGGCAGCTGCCACACACCTGCACCCACCACAGTCTGCTCCAGGACGAGGCAGCTGCCACACACCTGCACCCACCACAGTCTGCTCCAGGAAGGGAAAGGCCAACACACAATGAAGGGAAACTACCTCCCTATAACGACTAGACAAAAAGAATTAGAGTGGACATAACACCTAACCTAACTCCAGAGGCTCATATAAATATAATAACGTCAGCCGCATACTCAACACTGGCAAGAGTCAGAACATCCTTCAGGAACGTATGTGAGGAGGATCAGTGTATAGATCTTAGATCACTATATACCGCCTTTGTGTGGCGGTATATACACAGTCTTAGACTATGCCGCCCCATCGTGGAACCCCATCTTAAAAAAAACATGAGAAAATTCGAAAGTGTGCAGAAGTTTGCAACGAGACTTGTCCAAGAATTACGAGGGGATGACGTATGAAGGGAGACAGAAGGAACTAAACCTGGCGACGCTAGGAAGGAGAAGAGAGGGAGGGGACATGATACAGACATACAAAATACTTATCTGGATTGACAGAGTGGAAAAAGATGAAGTATTTGCAATAAAATATCAATATAAAACAAGGGCACAGATGGAAGCTTGAGATTCAGATGTGTCACAGAAATGTTAGGAAGCTTTCTTTTAGCGTAATAGTGGATAAATGGAATGTGCTAAAGGTGCTGGTTGTAGAGGCAAACTCCCGTCATAATTTAAAAAACAGGTATGACAGGGAAATGGGACAGAAGGGAAGGGCATTATCAGGAGAAAGCGCCATGCCATTATGACAGTATAAATAGAACAGAAGTCATTGAATTACACAACCGACGTCATGAAAAGCGGGATCCAAGAACTAAAGCTCGATCCTGCAGGCACAAATAGGTGAATAGAAATAGATGTATACACACAGACACACTAGCTTCAGCTCTTGGCTCCCGCCTGGTATGCAGATTCAATGCGATTCGCAAACATGTTTTATCATACCTGAATCTGAATTTTAATCCTTGTATAGAATCCGTTCCACTGCTTCAGTCACTTAAGACTTAATGAAGACTCTGAATCAGTTTATTTTCCAGTCTTGAATATGCAGCTGAAGAGACACAATGTGTCCCAGACATTCCTTGAATGAAACTGAGAGGTTTGCCTCATTTCACGGCCCAGGTCAGATGGTGCAGCCATCTTCATTACTGTGCTCTGTGATGAAGATGGCTGCCAGTCACACTCCACCACCACCCTCCTGCTACACAACACTCCTGATACCTGTCCAGGGGGCCGGATTCACGAAGCAGTTACGCAAGCACTTACGAACCTGTACATCTTTTCTCAATCTTTGGCGCATTTAATTAAACAGTTAATGCGCTAAGAAGCACCAGGAGGCTGTTTATAACAATAACAACAGTTGACTGGGACGTTTTCAAGCTTGTAAACCATATTATAAATGTAATTAAAGCCATCAATGATTGAGGAAAGATATACACGTTCGTAAGTACTTGCGTACCTACTTCGTAAATCTGGCCCCAGATCTTCCTGCGGCTTCTGGTGGGTTTCCTTTGTTTATCTCCGCCACTGTAGGTGCATCATCTACAGCCATAATATCACCTCTATAACCCATGGAAATTATAAGGTGTATCCCCTAAGACGAGACCATTAACGAGAATCAAAAGTAGTGTGAATGAGCAGGACAACTGTTCAGGTCACGGAGTAAAACAACAGGGAAATGGCTTAGATGTGACTGATATTCAGTCTAAGAAAACAAAGAAAAGATGGAGAAAATAGGGAGTAGGGATTGGAAGGAAGGGGGAGGAGGAAAGAAGAGGGGAGAGGGGAAGAGGGGAAGGGGCGGGGGAGGAGTGGAGTTTTGGATTCCTTAAAACTATGAATAAAGTTTCCTTGTAGCGCGCGGAGAACTGACAAGGGAATATTGGTCAAAATTGAACCGACCTGGTTTCCGATACGCTGGGCCCACCGGTGGTGGCTCCCTCTCCCTGGGGGGGGCCCACCGGTGGTGGCTCCCTCTCCCCGGGGGGGGGCCCACCAGTGGTGGCTCCCTCTCCCCGGGGGGGGGCCCACCAGTGGTGGCTCCCTCTCCCCGGGGGGGGCCCCACCAGTGGTGGCTCCCTCTCCCCGGGGGGGGGCCCCACCAGTGGTGGCTCCCTCTCCCCGGGGGGGGGCCCACCAGTGGTGGCTCCCTCTCCCCGGGGGGGGCCCCACCAGTGGTGGCTCCCTCTCCCCGGGGGGGGCCCCACCAGTGGTGGCTCCCTCTCCCCGGGGGGGGCCCCACCAGTGGTGGCTCCCTCTCCCCGGGGGGGCCCACCAGTGGTGGCTCCCTCTCCCCGGGGGGGCCCACCAGTGGTGGCTCCCTCTCCCTGGGGGGGGCCCACCAGTGGTGGCTCCCTCTCCCTGGGGGGGGGCCACCAGTGGTGGCTCCCTCTCCCCGGGGGGCCCCACCAGTGGTGGCTCCCTCTCCCTGTCCACTAATGTGGTGATCTCACCGATGTTAACTTCAGACCTATATCAATCCTGCCAAACTTGACAAAAATATTTGAAAAACTAATCTACAAGCAACTTTACTCTTATCTAGCCAAACACAATATACTTAGATCTTGTCAATATGGCTTCAGACCCAAAAAAGCACTAACGATGCACTTTTTAGTATGATTAACTAGATACATGCAGCTCTTGATAAAAATGAGTTCCCTGTTGGGTTATTTGTGGACCTGCATAAGGCTTTTGACACTGTACACCACCAAAACCTCCTTCTTAATTTACATCAATATGGAACCTGAGGTCACTCCCTGCAATACCTCAAATCTTACCTTACTGACAGGCTCCAGTATGTCTGTGAATAATTCAATTTCTCCCACCCTACCCATCAACATTGATGTTCCTCAGGGCAGCATACTTGGCCCTTTCCTCTTTCTCATCTACATTAATGACCTTCCAAATGCCTCCCAACACCTCAAACCAATTCTATTTGCTGACGACACAACCTTTATTTACTCCAGTCCTGACCCCCTTACTTTAAATGTCACAGTGAATACTGAGCTAAATAAAGTCCATCTTTGGCTAATTGCCAACAAACTCACTCTCAACATTGACAAAACTTTCTATATTTTGTTTGGCAATAAATCCTCAAATCAAATAAATCTCAGGATAAACAATACCCAAATTTGTAATAAAGTAGATGGCAAATTCCTTGACGTTCTCATTGACCACAAGATGAATTTCCAGGGACGCATTCTAAATATAAAAAAAAAGTTTCAAAAACTGTTGGCATTCTTTCTAAGATCAGATATTATGTACCTCGCCCTGCCCTGGTCACACTATTACTCTCATCTATCCTTATCTTAACTATGGTATTTGTGCTTGGGGTTCTACTGGAACTGGTCGGCCGAGCGGACAGCACACTGGACTTGTGATCCTGTGGTCCCGGGTTCGATCCTGGGCGCCGGCGAGAAACAGTGGGCAGAGTTTCTTTCACCCTATGCCCCAGTTACCTAGCAGTTTTTTTTTATTATTATTATTTTCTACCACAAACGTGGCCACACATTTACAATGCTAACCAGC